>NC_141778.1:19278781-19434278 GCF_054643075.1 Acanthaster planci | reverse complement strand
TCACACACTCAATCTATAACCACTGTTGACAGGAATGATGGAGTCCAAAACTCTATTAACCCTAACCCTCCTCAATCCTTCACCTGTTGGAGGACTGAGGAGGGTTTAGGGTTAAAGATGAACATATTAGAAGTATTCTTAAAGGTTCATGATATCACTATGGGTCCTTACAAGGTATTTGCCCCGTCTAATGACTTGAAGGCCTCCAAACCCAACCACAGGGGGCTTGGCTTCAACACCGTTGACGTACAATTTCCTGTTTCGTTTGAAGGCAAACACCTGTTGGTGAGTGAATCCAAAAAACACATCTAAAACATGACTTTTAGGTGACAATTTACTGGAAAATGGGAGCTTTGATGCTGTTACAAGTATGGGGATCACTGCAGAAGTGGCCATGTTGAGAAAACTGGATAAAATCCAATGATAACACCATAGTGAACTGTATTTTAGTGTTGAACGCACTGCATGTCGACCAGGGCCACAGTTCAGCATTGGAAATAATTTATTTATCCATTTGTTTTGCTTTGAAAAACTCCAATACAAAATTCTAAAAAAATCTAGTGACTGGATAACAAAATGAGGCCTATCTACTTAAAAATTATGAAGAAGACTTTAAACCACACATCAAATCGAAATAAAAATTACATGTTCAACAACTTATGTAAGATTTGTCTGATTGAATGCAAAGGTAACGAAACAAGCTTAAAGAAGTTACTGATAGAAACAATTTGTGGGACAGCCAATGTTAGATATCTGCTTGTACAATCACGTAACCAAGTAACCACGAAAGCACTGTTGCTTCTGAGAGTTTGAATGTAAGGCCGTGAGCTTCAAAGGGGAGTATTGTTTCAAAGAGATGAGAGACAAGGCAAATTTTTCAAATAACTAAACTGCATCATGACTCTGAAGACAGTAACTGAAGACCATTCATGTCAGTTCAATAATCAGAGTAACTGTCACAACTAGCAATCATGGAGGATGTTTTCAAATTTGTTTAATTACCATAGCTTATACATTGATGTACACAGTGATGTCTAACATTGGCATCTGAATATGCATGAGGTATTTAGGTTCGCTTGAGAAGGAGGGTCAATGTAAGCTCCCCAGTGTATCAGAAGTTGACAACAAGTTCTCTAAGAAAAGTGTTTGCCTACGTCCAATACCTTGGGGAGCTATTAAAAACCATGACCAATTTGTGCAATTACAACAGTGAAGGACAAAAACTCAATATTGAAAACTCCAGCCAAGTTATCTGCTTAGCACATGTGGTGGTACACTGACTGTGAAAGCTGGTACACAAACACTTTGCTAATGGGGTGAGAATCTAATTACTGATGGACGACACTCAGTGGTCCACAAACCTACCGTCCCATCGATCTCAACGTAGACAGCCCTGGTACGTGAAGGCCCCTGGCCACTCTCTCTCACTTTCTGGTTCTCCTGGATTACGCGGAAGGCGGGACCATTGCCAGGATCACAGGGCTGAAGCAGGACGTACTTGCAGCCCCCTTGGTAGTTAAAGTTGACACCGTCCAAGGAACGATAATGGGGATCTCCATGAGCATAGCAGTGACCTTGGGCTGTGCAGAATAAGACAGACAAATACAGTCAAACCTGCCTTAGCGACACACCTGTGTATAACATCCACCTGTCATTAACGACCATTTCCAAATCCCCCATCTAAAAACTACTGTTTACATACTGCGTATAATGGCCCACTGCACAACGTGACCAGCAACTGCCCATTTTTGCATCTGTACGGGCGCCAACATCTGTACACAATGACTGCAACTTGGGAGCCGTAAAAGAAATTGACTAGTATAAACCACTTCTGCCACAGTCGTTTGATTCTTGAGATAATTAAATAGCCAAGCAAACTACAGTATTTAGGATTAGTCAATTAATTCCGAGGTCACTTCCAGGATCTTTTCGATCTTAATCTCAGTCTTAAGTTGCATTCACAAAACAGACTGACTCTACTTGGGACAGAAGAACTCAATGGTCACTAAATAAGGCAGGGCTGACTGACATTACTTTGATGGACATGTTCCACTACCTGCATAGTGAGACCACCTGACCACTTTTTCCGTTTCCCCTTGAGTGGTCTTTCTGGGCAGGTTTGACTGTACAACTTCAGTTTGATCTTAAAACAAACACTAGAGTGAAGATAACTGGACAGCTACAACTATGGGCCCCAAGCTTTTCCAAGAGAGGGCGCTATTTTCTTAACAACAGAGGCTCCTTTGGTCAGAACTGAACTTTGCTGGTTCACAAAACGACTAGGAAATGTATGCTTCACAGTTGCATCACTGCCGACAAAATAAACACTCCTGATCAACACGGCTTTTTTCAACCGATGAGGGAGTGCTTCTGCTGGAGGCGGATATCACACTGAGGTGAGTGCGCTGTAGCCAGGCTGTGGAACTGAACTGAAATGCCCCCACTGTAATGCTTTCCAACTGATGTGAGCCTTGGTTGTTCAGCTGGGTGTGTGTGTTTGGCAACATGAGCACATTCAGCATGCCAATGCCGAGCTTAAAATGTTTGGAGAAGAGTCATACACCCTTAACTAAGTGTACTGAGATGTTACAAATGTTCTTTAAACAAATTTGTCAATCAGTACACAAAAAACAGAGACACGTTGAAAACACTGTGCTGAGTAGCTGGATTTTGCCCCCAAACTGTAACTTTCAAACCATCACAGCCAACAGGTTTGGCTTTCAGTTTAAAAAAGGAAAAGATACAGTGTCCAAAATGAAACACAGCCCACAGCAGAGACAGCATTGACCTCAAAGCTTCTCAACAGTTATTTGCACATTTACAGATGTTTTTATGAGATAAAACAACCAAATCTCTCAAGATTGAGGGTTATACTAATGCTGGTACAGTGGTACTAC
Organism: Acanthaster planci; assembly: GCF_054643075.1. Lineage (NCBI taxonomy): Eukaryota > Metazoa > Echinodermata > Asteroidea > Valvatida > Acanthasteridae > Acanthaster > Acanthaster planci. The sequence goes on along the minus strand of NC_141778.1, from coordinate 19,431,381 downwards.
TGACTTACTTCGCTCGCTGCAGTTATATCCTCCAGAGCCTCGGAAGCAGACGCAATAATAGCCACTAGCCCGCCTTGCATCACGTACGCACCGTCCATTGTTACATGGATTGGGATCACAGGGGTCATCTGAAAGACAAACGGTGTGGATGCCGAGTTGAACTCAAAATGGGATGGAAAACAAGCACATCTGCGGCATGAAATTTCTTGATTATAAAATTCTAGACAGGTTTCTCCTAAAAGCATGAGGAGTTGATAACCAGGGCATGTTCTTGGAGCAACTCTGAAACTAACAACAAAAATACTGCAAATTCTTTAATGACTAATGCAAATGTTTCAAAAGTGCTTCACATTTACCAGCCCTATTCCTCAGGCCATGAAATCAATTCCACTCAAGCATTTCAAGATCAGGACTATCTGGCGATATGGTATCTACCATCACAGATCATTTCTACTCTTGGTAGAAGGGAAGTAAATGTTGTAAACTGTCCTGCTCGAGAACATATGGACTCTTTATTGCTCTAAGAAATTTTGCTCTTGATGACTTTGCAAAGACTAGGTGTAAAAAGGTCTGCAGCGTTCTGCATTCTTACCCACGCATATGTCTCCATTATCTATGAAGCCTTCATTGCAAAAGCATCCATGGACCCCATCCACGGTACCACAGAAGCGGTTGCCAGCACAGCTGAATGGTAGGCAAACTGGCTGTCCGGATGCACAGGTGCACCTCATTGTACAGTTGCTATTCAAGAAGATCTCAGAGGTCTAGAAAGAGACAAACGTGGGCTTCTCAGGAAGTACCAAGTTGAAACGGTTTGTCTGCACTACTTCCTCGGTACAAAGACAGCTATTAGGCCTTGTTTGCAGTTGGTTGTGGCAAAAGCTGGAGGCATGCAAAATTATCAAGACGCAGACAGTTGGGGAAGAGAATTGAAAAAAAAAAAAAAGATCCCGGTTCTAACTCTGGAAATGTTTTTATAATATGCCCCTTCAAGATGGTTCAGTACCAACTCTTGAAGCCTAAGTGGTACTGTAAAGGGGGAAAACCTTAAGTTGACCTGGCTTAGTCCACGTACGGAAAGACAAGGCAAATGCAGTATTCCTCATTACTTTTTCCAGAAGGGCATATTAAAAAGAAGTCACCAAATGGCTCACTGTGTGATAGAGGCCTTCAAAGTAACAGCCACACTGGTCTTCGGGTACGCATCTCTGATCACCGTCCAGGACGTGTCCGTCCTCACACTGGCAGCCCTCCACACAGGGCAAGAGGCATACAAAGTTGTCCAGCCGATCCTCACCACACAGCCTGGGGCAGGCGCTCATGCATGGGCTGTACCTGGAGTTGTCTGGACACTTCAGAGCTGACGAGGCATAAACGAGGTGAGGAAATAAAACCTCAAGCTTGCCAGGACCATTCTTTGGAATATCATTGGCTGCCCCAGTACATACAGTTTACATAGTACAGTTGGGCCATAGCAGTTGGCCAAACTATGGCCCAATTGTGGTAAATTAAGTGTGCCCTAATAGATCATTGGACAAAGCTCTATATGACTATGATATCTGCCATTTTTATTTCAAATATATTAGCAATACGTGCCAGCAGAATCTATTTTTTATTTGGTAAATGGCCAGAGTGGCATATTTCTGTTCAATTCTGTCAGTTAAGAGCCGCAAAACCCTAGAGAGGTTTTAAAATTTTGTACAAACATTTGCCAGTAGACAAAGCTCAACTGCTTCTGTGCCTGTCATATCTACAATCGGGAAAATCAAACTTCATTTGACACAAAATGGAAAATCCTTGCTGAGAGAGTTCGGTGATCCTAAATAGTCTCAGCATTTCTGAAACCAGGAATCCAGCACTTACGGCAGAATTCCTCCGTTCTCCAAGGCCTGACCTCGATGCCTATGGCCTGGCACTGTGAGGCATAGCTGGCGACATTGCTGCAGGCACTGCTGGGGTCCGGCCGGGCAGCGCACCAGTCGTACAGCGCATCTGCTAGGAATGTAGAGGGATCAATCTCTTCGAAACACCTTCCAAGGGGGCCTGTCAGTAAGAACCAAGCAACAATGATCAAAGAACCAACTAAAGATAACAGCCCATTCCCTAGTCTGGAGGAGAGAGCTTTGGACGAATCTAAAGACTTTGTCAAGCCCATGGACAACGCCTTGATTTTTCCAGAGCAGGGGGGAGCACTTTAATAATAATCTTCCCAGGAGGGTGAAACAGACAAAATACTTATCAGTTAGAAACTGATAAATGATTTATTAACAGTAGGAGGGGGTTAATTTTAATGTTTTTTCCACTCAAATTGGTAAGTTTCATAACTTTTACCTCTTTTTTTCTTTTTCCCTTCATTAATTTTCTAACCCTGTCAAGGAACACCTCATGTACCACATTTACAATACTTTATGAGGGTTTATAAAAGTCTGATGAAGGAGACTGATGAAAGAGTTTTGGCACTGTATGTCAGCAGGTCAATGAATTAAATCAGATCTTGGTCTATGCAGTAATTTGAACCGATGGTCATGAGTGCCATAGCCAGAAAAATTTCATGAGGTCACAGATGGAATGTTCCATTCCCCAAGATGGAGCCAAAGTAGAATCAGTGTGGATTGGAACATTCCACTTGTCATCCCATAAAATTATTTTCACTTCACAAATGTGAAGCATTAATCATTATCTTTTTTAAAACAATAAATCTCCACTTGAATAAATCCATCCAAAACTAGCCACGGTGCTTATTTTTGTTGACTGACCAAACAGAACTTCCATTTACCACAGGAATGGAGCTTCCATTTTTGTGGTACAGCCAATCCATGCATTGGCATTAATGACTCAACAGGTAATCAACAATCTGCCAATCAGATGACGGGGATTTATTCAGGCATTCCACAATGACACCCAGTCCACTACAGAGAGTCAAGAGGTGGAATGAATTTAATAGATTTGGTAATTACCCTCAGGATCCGAGAACACGGCAAAAAAGCGGATGGCCACTTCATCTGCTTCTAACTCCGGGCCAAAGAGATCCTCGCAGGGATGAGCACCATTGGTTTCATCATCGGCACTGCAGTTTTCAGGATTGGCCTTCCAGCTGTTGCCAAATTCAATGGGGCCATCGACCTTCAGAAGAGGAAAGGAAAGGAGATCTCTAAACTGTCTGATCTTCAAAAAGTGTGCCTATACATGAAGTGATGCGACCACCAGTAGATGTGTGGCAAGCTCCTCTGCATCAGGTATCACGCTACTAATCTCATTCTTTGCAAGCACTGTGTATGCAAAGCTGCCGATCTTTTGCTGAGTGCTGGTGATGTCATCAGCATGTGGGCAAATCTCAGCTATTTTCTTGTGTTAATGCACGAGACGGCACAATGTCAAATCTTTCAAACACGAAAAAAAAATACCCTCAAGGTCACTGTCTCTGGCTGACTCACCGGTTGATTGTCTGGACCGACGTACTCATTGCTGCGGTCAGAGTCCATGTTACCACACAGGCCACAGGTCTGGTTAGAGAACTGATAGGACAGCATGATGTCTACAGTGTCGTCCCCATCCCAACGAACCTCCAGGGAGTTATTAAACTTGGCCACCTTGTACACACGCACAAAGAAAAAAATCAGACCTCTTGACTTTTTTTAAACAGTTTGCAGCATTCTTGTTAAAATTTGACCTCAGCCAAGGCAAGATTGGTAAATTTGATGCTAGCAGGCACCAATGGTGGCAGAACAGTTTTCAAAGAGGGGACTGCAAGTTGTGAGACCATCAGCCATCAGCAGACCAATCCCATTAAGCCCCGCCCATTACGAGACCTGGCAAAAGTGTGAATGGGCATACATCCAGTTGAAAAAGTGGGGGGGGGGCACTAACCCCCCGTCCCCTGCTTAATATACCTTGGAACAACTCCTTTCCTCTAGTTCGTTGGTTTGCTGTTGATGAGTGCCCCCCCCCCGAAAAAAGTCCTGGTGATCCCGTGCTTTCAACACATGCTTGCACAATGGAGTGCGTTAAACACTGCGACTTGTAGGGTTTGCTCTAACAAGGCTGATCGGTTTTCTAGCTCTTTGCTTTATGGCATTATGACACAGTACCAAGCAAGAAATCTCTTGAACAAGATGTTGCAGAAGACGCGCACTTTGGTGCAGCTGACTTTCCGAATAGCAACAGCTTCATTTACAAGGTTTGGGAAACCTTTTCGTATTTGTGTGGGCGTCCAAGTAGCCACCGAAGGTTGGGTACATGACTGGAGGGCAAGATATGAAGGATGCTGACCACGTTATTCAAGGGAGGTATTTCTTGGATGTAAAAGATGAAAGGGGCACCAATCTGTGCTCACTGACTGATGATGGTGTATGAATATTCATGCGATGAGCTATCAATATTCATGCAACAAAGGTGTAACATCTATCCCGACAGTGACCTATCAACTATGACATTTGAGACCCAAGTTAAAAATATATTGGTAACAAGTCATCGGGGACACTTTTGTCTTTGGGAGAATTCTTTCAAGATCAAGGGCAATACAGTAATGCAACAGTAAAACTTAGTAATGCATGAAAACAATGAGCCCAGTTTGCCCATTCTGATGCAAACTTACAACAGAGCAATTGTTGAAAAAAATCCCTTTAAAGGCTCAATATATGGGGTTGGTCACACTTGTAAGAGTCAAGCACCATTAAACTTACCACTCTAGTACCACTGAACATAATGGAGAAACCTGGGTACATGACAGGTGGGAAGACCAAAACGCCGTCAATCGTCACTTCTTTTTCCTGTAGCAATCTGATTTCCTACAAGTTGGCCAAAATACATCCACCATAAGATGACTGGTGACTACTGCTACTGTAGCCGACAAGAAGTTACATACCAAGGATATAAATAAAGATACCAATATGATAACTAATGTTTTTGCTGACAATTGGAAAATATGGGGGGCAAAAAGAGGTACAACCATGCACAATCAACAATATCAGTACAACTTTTGGAAAAGTGAAGGGCATATGCTCCTCAAGATTGTCAACTAAAAACGATACCTGTGCTTTTAGATTCAGAAGCAGATTCAGGCCAAAGTTGACTCGTCCTACAAGGTACACTCTTAATTTGGGATCCACATATGGTAGAGACTCGATACCAAGGCAGAAGAAGCATGGGACAGGTTACAGGCTACGTGCACAAATACGCCCTCGCTGGGGACAATGAGGGATGCCGGGCACGTGAGTACTAAAAGCAGGCATAGCGGCCAGGTTGGCACAGCAGTACTCCCCTCGCCTTGTCCTCTCTGTGGTCCAGGTTCATATCCCAGCCAGGCCAAAGCAACCTTCCTTGTTCAAGTACTGAGTGTATGCAGACTAGCCATTCGTAGCTATCAACATTTCATATGCCGAGCAGGCAAGGCCAATGTGACTAACGCATTCTGGTAATAATCGATGAATAAAGTGAATAAGGCATGAGAGCCCCCCACTCAACAGATTCGGAAATCACTTACGTGATCGAAAATATGAATCCGCAAATCCCTTGTACGGGCAGCTCTGGAGTTGGTGGAAACTTTATGGTTCTGTTGGATGATGTCAAAGTAGTGGGCGGAGTCATCTTCCCCGCAGTATTTGACCAAGTAATACTTGCAGGCCCCCTGGAAGTCAAACCTCTGCCCATCAAAGGTATGGTAGTGGGGGTCACCGCGGGCCCAGCAGTGTGCGCGGCCTGAAGAAAACAGAAACAGAGGTACAAATGAAGTGCAAGAACGAGAGCCTTGAGTGTCACTTCACGTGGTATAATGACACACTTCAGCCCGGTTTCCATTTGGTTGTAACGATGGTAGACAGCACCTCAAGACAGGGTGTGACTAGCTTGTCATTCAACCAATAACATAAAACAACATGGTGTGAGAACATTTTTTTTAGGTAGCTCTCCAATGTCTTCAAGTCAAACTGGTACTCCATTTTGATGCCATTCATTTATGGTCAGCTGCTCTGTTGAAAATTACGGTGTTCATTTTGTATGAATGAGAAAAAAATAGACCAAGTGCCTAGTCATTCAATTAAGAGTGACACTGGTGATGCAACAGGTGTTTTTGTATGGGTCTACTCTGTCTGACAATTCGACACAGACAGTCAGCAAAGTTGAACTCGATTCAACTGTGCTGCTTGCCTGTCCATGTTTACGTTACTCACAATAAAGTGTTTCCGTAAGGTTGTGAATCATATAAATGTGTAAATCTCTACATGTCATTTATAGAAAGGAGGCTTATCTGTGTGTACTGTGTCTTGGTTGCCTCTACTGCTTCTGTCTTTTTGCTTTCAGTGAAGAGGAGATATGCAAAATGACATCAAGGTATTTACTCTTGTGCAACGTTCTGACATACTGTCAACCTCAACATTGCAAAATGGAATAACAGAGAAGTTGTGCCCCAACGTTAACCCACAACTAATACGCATCTAACTCTAGCAATTTACTCTTCACTTATTCATTCATTTGTTCTCTTTACACAAGTCCTGCCAGTGAAATAAGCTTTCTGGGCTCATCCTCTTTCAAAGAAGAGAAACAAAAGTACTGATCAAATTGGCTTTCATGTGATAAACATAAATGAATTTAAAGCATGGCACAGCAGATCCACAGACTTACTACAACAACATTCATATATTCTGGCAAGACACGGAACAATCAGTAGACAAACTGACCAATTTCACAGTGGTCCCCGGTCCAGCCTCCAAAACAGACGCAGTAATATGTGCCATCGCTGTTGGCCTCACATCGACCCCCATTCGAGCAGGGGTTGTCAACACAAGGATCATCTGCAAAATGAAAATACAGAATCCAAATGCAAGCAAACAGAGGTTTTTCACGGGCAAATGCATCTTAGAAACCATACCTCGCCTAAAGAAGAGCGTGCATTTTCAAATTTGTGTATTTCTATTGGCAGTTTTATGTATGTTGAGAGACTTTGAAGGCGGGCGATTTCCACGTATATCTGTGTAAATTAAATGCTGGGCATCATATCAATTGTGAGGAGCACAAAAGTAACGTTGGATGTAAAGCTACGGAATGGAAGCATTATTGGGCAGCAAGAGTCCATGTGTATGAATGTGTACTTGAGCAGCCATCTCACTTTTGTGACAGAGAGCGCTTATGGAGTAAAGACTTTTTGTTTTAGACATTTAATCAAATTAACCAAGAATAATGTGATAGGCTTGATCTAAATTCCTTTCACCAATATGAGAAGTTAGCTTAGCAGGCCAAGGACTTGCATGTCAATGTTGAATCTGAACCACTCAATGCGAGTAAGCGTGAACAGGCTTAATGAAAGGTGATTCACACGCAGGGTGGAAGCAAACATGAATGTGAATTGGTGACATTGCGGGAAACATTCAAGAACAAATTCGTAAAAAATAATAAATGCATGCCAACTCTGGACCACTTCTGGCGTAACAGCGTGTGGATTTACATCAATTGCAAGCTCTAGATGGACAATCATCCAAAGTACCTGCTTTCCAACAGCATTCAAAGCCCCGTCCTTGCTCGATCCTGTCACTGATTAAGTACATCCACAGCGAGCTACCGTCAACCCGGAATCTATCGGGTGCATCGTCGCCATCAAACAGGTAGACGGGGTGGCTGGGGTCGATCTCTAGCTCTGTAACCAAAGGGGGGTCCCCGGGCCCCACGTAGAGTGAGTCACGGTCGTCCTCAATCTCAAAGGGCTCGTTGCACTTCACGGTGAAGTAGTCCACCCCAGGGACCTGGAGGACGTACTGGATGATGGTGTTTGGTGGGTAGCGTGCATCCGGGTAGTCCGGGGATCGGAAGCAGCCCATCCTGCACTCGGGTCCTACACACGTTATGCGGGCATCATATCCTATGCAAACGACTAGCATAAAAAATAGGACAAACATTTTTAAAGGGGTCAACACCGAAAGAGAAAGACCGGACACCAAAGATTTAATCAGAGTCTTCTTCTCACTGGAATAAGCAAAGAATAAGCAAAATTGTCTGCAATTTTTAGGATGACAGAGGCAATTCATACCTTCCTCTGGTGTACAAACAGCGCCGCTGCCTACAAATCCCTCATTGCACATACACATGTAGCGGTCATCTACCAGCTGACATGAAGCATTTTGGCTGCAGACCAGACTGCTGCATTCCAAGCTGTTGGTCCTGTAGCAGCTGCATTCCTCCGTGCAGTTCTCGTTGACAAATACTGCGTTCAGCTGAGCAATGGCAAAAACCACACAAACCCCCAAAATTATGGCTCAAATATTTCAACCACATCGCAATGAAACAGGATCACACTGGCACATTCTCATTCATACTTTCAATGACTCATCATAAAGGCCTTTTCACGCTTTCGGCAAATGCAAACGTGAAGCAAAACGAACATCATGAAACAGTTGTAGCGAAACTTGCTTGAGTTAAAACCTGGTCAATATTGTGAATTGGCAGTGCAAATACTTGATCTCGGCAAAAATATGGTCTGTTTTAATATTTACTTGTCACAAGTAGATACCTATTCAAATACACTTCCTCGTGAATTCTGTCTGATTTGCCTCCAGCAAATAGAAGCTGCCAAAGCGATGTTCTGTGCATTTTGTAATTAACAAGTGACTGAGCGACAGTATTGAGACAATTTTAAGTCGCTTCTTCAATCTAGATATTGAAACATGCAAAAAATAGGATATCTGTTGCCATACTTGTACATACATTGCTAAAATTGATAGATATTGCACAATCCGTCAGCTTTTAATTGGCAGAATGCACCAAAATAAAAAGACTTCGATTTCATGGCAGCAGAACTGTGTATCAAAGAAGACCAAATGTAGTGAGAAATATTAAGTGCAAACTGGCTCACCGGATAATATCTCCCATCTTTCTCACATCCACACTGGTTGGATGGGATGCATTGGTCACCCTGTAGTAGATGGCCGGCATTGCACTGGCAACCTTCTGTACAGTTGACGTTATCACACCCAGGCGGACCGCTGGGATGCAGACAGGTGCGACGGTCGCATTCCGTGATGCATGCCGCATACGATGAACCAGCAGGGCACTCAAACTCTTTGTGATCAATGTCAAAGGGGTCCAGCATCAGGGTAATTGAAGCGGGAGAAGCTTTCAATGTTTCATGCATATTTGCAAAGAATTTAAACTAAAATTTAAACAGACCTTTTCAAACTTTGGGAGTGAACTTAAGCAATTGTGATAGCTTCTTTTCATTTGTTTGAGTGTTTCCCAGAACAAATTGAAATCACTTTCTCAGGATGCCTGACAACGTTCTCAAATATTTTATCAAACTACACAACAGGAATGCATTGAATACAACGCAAATGCTCTGCATTACCATCTTGGCAATTGTCACCCAAAAATCCAGGCACGCAATTGCAGGTGTAATTGAAGTCTCCCGGCTGGGTTACGCATGTGCCACCATTCTGGCATATATTAGGAACGGTACAGGGATCTGTTGGCAGTGCTGTTATGAATGAAAAAGAAAATGCCACACAAATTTAAAATACAACAATTTGCCCATTGCCGAATGCGTAACCAAAAGTTGGATGAGCCAAAATGTCACCGCATCTACACAGATGTCTTACATGTGTGTCCATGTTTCCCTACATCTCAAGTTCCTTCTGCATTATCCTATACACCTACATTATTTTGGCTGGTAGAGGAGTGGACTGGCAAATCATAAATTGAACCATTTAGCCCAACTCCATGGCCTTTTAACCAATCACAGTTGTAATTTACGTCTAATATGTCAGAGCAGAGGTCTGACATCGGCGCATGTGCATATGACACCTGCGGCTGCAACACGCAGCCTGGCATTGGCAAGAAGCACACTTAATTGCACAATGGGTGTCATTCACTGGATCATCTATTGATATCTGTCATTTCTGCTGTCTTAATGACGGACAATGAAAACAGGTCAATTCCAAGACTAATCAAACAAAACAGCGCCGAAGACATAAGTGGACAGCAATGCCTACCTGTATCACAATTTTTGCCTATGAATCCTTGTGGGCAATCACATCGATAGTCCGTATTTTCATCCAGTGCCGTACAATTTGCATCATTCTGACACGGTGATTGCTGACATGGGTCAGCTGCTCCCATGTTGGCATTAAATGAAATCATAAAGAACATTTAATCACCACCATTTAAATTTGGCTCATGACTTGCTAACAACTGGATTTTCACACAATCAACACTCAGATGCAATGTCTGAAGAAAAGGGGCTATTTGCTATGCGAAGGAATAAGAGAGAACACCTTTTACATAGTAATGATGGTTCTTTGGTGGGATTTCACGGTGTGTACACAAAAGGGTTATATTCATTGGGCACGTGACATACTGACTGAGCACGGCCAACTTCCACTTTGAAAGTACAGCTCAATTTGAAAAACTTCCCACCAGCCTGACTTTCCTTTGCCGGTGAGGGAGGACTTCAACTCAGGGTAGGTAACGAGCAATACAAGCGTCCAAGCATGTACAGTCAACTCTCTTTATAACAAAGTTGCAGGGACCAGACAAATTACTTTGTTATAACCTGAACTTTGTTATAAGAGGAGTGGAAAAATAAGTAAAACATAAGAACTCAATAAAGTGGGATTCTCAGAATTTGTTCTTTACAACAATATTTTGTTACCACAGTGTTCTTTATAACAAGAGACGACTGTAGAACAAAGTAAAATGTAGACCAAGAGGTGGATAATTATTTGCTCCATGTGGAAGTATCCATGACCAACAAAAAGGAGAGAGGATTTGCATTTCAGTTCCCTCCGGTCAGTGGACAACTTGCAAAAAGATTTGTTTATATTGTTTCCAAGTCCAGGGTTGCAGCTGCCAGTCACCATTTTTGCCACTTTGACAAATGGGGAATATTTACAAGCCTATTAAGCGATATAGTCTTGACCAACTGGTAAGGAAGAAATATCAGCCCTGCATGAAATGTAAATGGGTTCCTAAAAATGGGCATTTAGCTGAAACTTTGCTAGAAACCTGAAGTCCAATCCAACTGCATGCTTGCCTAACCTCAATTTGTATCTGTAGGCAGGTAAAGAAATACTTCTTCACTTTTTGAAAGTAGTAATATCAGAATCCCACAAGGATTTTTTTTTTACCATTTTGACAATTCTTGCCCAAGAATCCATCAGGGCAATTACATCTGTAGTCGGTGTTTTCGTTGAGTGGGGTGCACGGAGCATTCTCCAAACAGGGCGACTCTCGACAGGGGTCCTCTGTGTGGTGGAAGTCGCATCAAAGTCCAATCAAAATGTGAACAAATTCACACACTTTTGTAGTAACCTTACACAAATTCCACCCACTCGTACTGATGCAGTGCATGAAAACGAGGTCACAAAAAGAGGTCACATAACCCCTGCTGGCGCAATCCATTGTGTCCTGTCATCATCATCAGCTTGTGATCAGACATTACCAGGGTCACACAAGGACACACTCACACAAGTGTGTAAAAACGCCTTCAATCATGGACTCCCTATTGTTCCTCTTTTGTTCATACTTAAACTTTTTCAGAAGACCTCCCATATGTTTTGTACACGTTTTCCAACCGTGGACTCTTCGGCAACCCTGGACCCTATTGTCCCCTATTGTTATAGGTCCACGATTAGAATGTGTATACAAACTCACACAGTTCAAAGGTCATAAGCACAAAAACCAGAGTAAAAACACCTAAAGGATTTCACTTTTGCAGCTTTAACCTTCATTTACTCTTCAGACAGTTTATCCAACCGCCTATGCTTTTGATTGGACAAATATTAAAAGCTCTCCCGGTAGCGTAAAATGCAAAGTGTGCATGTTTGACTATTTCTGTTTCAAATTTGCAATGTCTGATAGTACTCCAACTTCAAATTAGTATGTGGCAGACAAGCAATCAAATTTGTTCATGTTGTCAAATCGCATCTAAATCTCAAGTCTGATCACGTAAATCCGGGAAATGGAATGTGACCGAAAAATGCTTTTGTCAGAGTTTGTACTTGAATGGCTTGTGACTTCACTGAATGAATTGAATGACTTTACCCAGGTCCTACACTACCCATAATGCCCAACCACTCATGAACAAAGAGGGGAGGCAACCAACATATCTTGCATCAAACAATTCTTCTGTTCATCTTCAAGACACGTTGCACTAGAAATCTTAACCCTAGTTGTCCATTACCACTCTGACAGTTCTTTCCCAGGAAACCCTCTGGGCAGGTGCACATGTAATCAGTATTGTTGTTGATTGCGGTACAGTTGCCTCCGTTAACGCACAGTGATGGTTCGCAGGCATCACTCCCTGCAATGACGAATAGGAAAGAATTACACCTGTCACTGAAAGTATGCTGCATACCCTCCAGAGGTGGCATTGGCCATCGCTGTATGGTACAACCATGGATATCTTAACTTTCACCTAGACACGACATTTGTTTCCAAAGTTGTCATCAAAATACTGCGCGTACAGAACATGTTGATTAATAGTGTGAGTGCCATTCAAAGCCAAGCAGCACATTTATGCTAAGATATAAGGAGAATAAATGCAGCTGCACGAAACAGCCCGTTTGGGTCACAGAAACACACACCGTAGAAGCATAAAAATGTCTTGCCTAGATTAAAGTTAAGATGTCTTTGGGTATACATCTCAATGCAACACAATGAGGGTAAGGCTATTATTTGGCTATGGCTAGGTGTCACACTCGTGTCTGTAGGGAGTAGCTGCAGCCAGTGGCCAAAGATTTGCAATCTATACACTTGCAATTTTTATCTACAGCTGAGTCATGTTACTAGACAAAGACTAATCATCCATCAAGTTATTGCGATACCAACATTCGTCATAACATGAGTTTAGGTGACGCTAAGCTGGTTTATTATACTTCAGACAAATGTATTAAACAGTGAAACCAATTTGACACGAAGTGTTTACTAAGAAATTCTCTCAAGTTGGAATTTAGTTGGAATCTATTAAAATTATGACAATTCAAACCACAAATATTTGATCTGAAGTCATGCACAATCCCATTTTCGCTTTCACACCAAGTACGAACCAATCACTAGACCTTAAAACTTCCAAAACCAATTTGTAGGTTTTCCAGAGGCAATACATATCAACCATCATTTGACATGTTTGGTTATGAGGGAGAAGCAAAGGGGGCCCAAGTATTGAAATATAACCAAGCAGTAAGTGCTGCTGCGGGATCAGAGCGTGGTGGAAATTCATACATAACAGGAAAAGGAAAAGTACTTCAAAGGCAATGTTCAAAACGTACATCCGTTTCTAACATCCAATCGGGATTACTATGACTATAGGAAACTCAAAACAAGATATCAAAAGGTTATTTGACTGTAAAGAAACAAAAATGTAAAAAAAAAACAAATGCAAGAAATATAAATGAATTACCAATATGGTGATTTTATAATTTGGATTCTTTGAGTAAGGAAGGATGAATCAAAAATATTTACCAGGACGAGGGCAAATAGAAAAGAAATCAGGACAGCAGTCGTTGAATCCTTGACACAGAGCATCACAAAAACATCCTCCCTGACTGCCGTCAGAAAAACATCGGTTAGAACAGGAAGCTAAAGAGAAAAACAACAAATATTAAAAGACCAGTTAAAAGTACTTCAAAAGATGTCTGAGATTTTGTGTAAAATAGAATACTGCAGAAGTTCTGGAAGCTGTTATGGGGCAGTTATCAATTTTGTACAAGAGTACTTTTTGAGTACCGAGTTCAATGCCAAATATTGAATTGATCAAATGGGAAACAAAGCTGGAAAACAGGAAATAACCGATGATTAAGGCAGAAAAGGTAAGATTACAAAATACACATAGGACGAAAGCTCTATCACCTGAACTCTGCAGCAACAAACCAGTGTTCTAACGCTACTGGCTGCTGGCTTTTCAGTCATGCAACCGATAACGAACAGGCTTTTGCAGGTGAACCTGCACTGTCTCACATATATGCCGAAGCCTCTCACCGTTTCCTGGCGTATCAGTGACAGGCGGACGTACGCACTGGTTGTTGAAATCAGTGCAGCAATCGTTGTAATATGGACACGCCCAGTCGCAGTAGCATCCACCTTGATTGCCCACGGTGTAGCACCGGTCGACACAGCTTGCTGGAACAAAACCAGGACATCAGATCAGTATAAACATCTATGCAGCCATGTTGCATCAGTTCTTACAGTAATAACATACTGTGGAAGACTAGGACACATACATAATGTTTTAGAGGGTGGCAGCAGGATGCTCCAGGTATGTGCTCATTTGTGCATTTCGGCAAGAAATTTGTCACCACTTTGACAACCTGTGTGGACACTTTTGTCAACAAATAAAAATCCCATTGGGTTTCATAATCTGCAGTCAGTGTGCACAGGCCTGTTGAACATTGACTCGCAATAGAGTGATCTTGGTTTTCAAAACCCTGATACGCAGGCATGTAACAGAAGTAACTTTCTGAGAATAATGACTCAAAGGTTTTGACATGAATTTCTCCATCTACATACCTGTAGGGTGTTGAAATGTTTCAATCAGAAGCCCATGAAAAGCAAGAAAAAAAGGCCAAGTGCACGAAAGCAGTGCTTGCATAATTTGCAAAAGCTGAACTTACAAAGTTCTGTAAATTTTGGGGAAGCCGAGCACACTCGGCTCAGTACAGCAAGCATTAGTTCATGGTGTCGGCAAGGATTGCACACCCTATTTGTAACTATGGAATGCACAACTAGATAAAATAGCACAAGTAATCTAGGCATAAGTGAGTGTCCAACTGAAATATCTCTTGTTATTTTACCATCTCCAGGGCCATCATCCGCAGGTGGACGAGGGCAGAGGTTATAGAAGTCGGAACAGCAGTCATTGAAGAATGAACACAGATCATCACAAAAGCATCCACCAACTCCTTCTGAGGTGTAACATCGATTGACGCATGTTGCTGGGGAAAACCAAAAGAAAAACATTATTCCATAACCTTTCACTTAGAAAATTATACACATATTGCCAGATATGTGAAAACCACTGCTTCACATCCCTCAGACGTCTTGCAATTTTTGTGCAAAATGTACATTTGATGCATGTAGTGGAAGCCATTACGTATAAAATTATGAAGAATTCAAAAGTGTTTTTGTCAGTATAAATTCCCAATTCATTTATCATTTGAAATTGTATTTATTTTGTCTGGGTAAATATAAATACAGCTCTGATGGAGTCTAATACATCTAACACTGAGTCTGACTAATGTTAGCTTCAGGTGCCACAATGGCTGTCTGTCTGCCACATATTGCCCCATGAGGCAAGTGTTTGGCACGCCACTCTCTTCAATGTCATTACCATCAATGTACATCTGTTAATAAAAAGCACTTCTTACGTTCCCCTGGGACACTGTCATTATGCAAGCAAATGTCACTGAAGTCATCACAGCAGTCACCAAAAGATGAACAGAATGAATCACAGTAGCAGTCTTCAACAACACTATCGGTGTAACATCGTTGAGCACAGGTCACTGTATTCAGTAGAAACACAAGCCAAAAGTATCTCAATCATTCTCAAAATAAACAAGCATACAAAAATCAATCGATTCTGGTAACTGGAAAGACTACAGCTCAACTGGAAAGCCATGGGATTATCTCCAGATAACGAGTGTGATAGGACTTGAGGGACCCTGAAACTCAGACTCCAGTCACTGAGAGAAAGGCGAGGACGGGGAAGAAATGGATGCGGGGATAGGAAGAGATCTAAGGACGAATTTAACGGTGTGGTGGATTATCTGCAAACATAAGACCTGCTTGTTTTTTGGCCTCCGTCTACTCATCATTTTGCACTGTGCTTGAAAGGTCTTGCTGAGACCCGAAACACCAGGCCCACTGTTGCTGTACCACATACAATAAAAGCATTACCTTTGCCACAGGTCTTGTTGGTGTAACCAAGGGGACACTCGCACTCAAAATCAGTGTTCCCTGATAGAGCCATACAGGTTCCTCCATTAAGGCAAGGCTCTGAAAGGCATGGGTCTTCAGGTAGAGGTGCTGTGGAATAAATGGAGGTCAACAGTTTGATGCTCTGCATGCAAACAAGTTATTTCAGAGCTCAATAATAATAGATACGGGTATTTTATAAAGCCTACACATCCACCATTACTGGTTTTCAAGTGCTACATCATTATCATCCCTGTTCAACGCGCTCACAAACATTTCTAACAAAACCGTACCAGCTTCCTAAGGACTATACAACTCCGTGTTGTTATTTCAGATGCCTTCAAAGTTATCCGTTTATAACTTTGAGAGTAGAGAGACAAATGGGGGGAAAATGGCTTGTAACCAGCAATCAGTATCAAACCTCACTCCTATGGTACAAACCACAACCACTAGGCCACATGCCTCCAAGATTGACTGGCTCAAATTACACTGTGTAATAGGTTAGCCTGGGCACATGCTCTCAAGAAGGGACTTGAGCATGACTATGTAATGTGTTAATATATGCAATGGTCATTCCATGAGGTTGCGGCACAATTTGTGATGGTGTCCTTGTTACATGGGTAACTTTTACCACCTGTCATGACCTGTAGAGGGGATCATTTACTCTGTAAAAGTAACACACATCTCTGCCTTCAGCCTTGCAAGATGTATCATTGGGAATCCAAGGTGCAGTGAAACACTGTCACAAATTGTGCCCCGACCTCAGGGAATGACCCTTATCTCATCTGAACTACTTCAGTAATCAGGATAAAGCATAGTTGGGGGGACCTCTTACATAGAATCTGGCTCAATGCGGAGCTATTTCAGTATTCTTTAAGACTTGAGGAAACACATGGAAACAGATAAAAACCACATTAAGCCCAGGGGAAATATTTCCAGTCATAGTCACATCTGGCCTATTTTGGAGCATATGCACTGACTTGATATCTGCTTAATGCTACCCAATGTAACACTTTTCTCCTGTTTGGAGGCTCTTACATAATGGTTGAAAAACATCACAACGTGACTAAGTCATCATTTAATGTGATTTGAGATGGGCTCAAGGAGATATATTGAACGAGAAAAAATGTGAGTATTGGAAGTGAGGTCTGAACAGATGTCAATTCAGACAACTCATTTACAAAGTCAACTACTCAAATGTGCTAGCCAGGCATTAAATCACATTTTGTTGGAACTGACACCGAGTTGTAACTATTCTCAAAATTGAGACTGGCAACTTACCATCGTAGGTCACAGTAATACAGCGTGGTGTACTTGAAACCCTGCAGGAAAGTAAAAAATGTTAATTTTAAACGTACTAATTGACTATGAAACTGTCTGATTCCGCTTGAGCAGGAACCAAAGAGGGCGTGTTTTGAAATAAAATTGACATGTCCTTTGGTACCTACTCACCACATAGGCGTACAAGTTTATACGTGTTTGAGTACACGCAACAAATTTAGTCAGGAATGTAGGTATGGTCTTTGTGTGCACGCAGAGTGCGTGCAAGAACCCGGCTGGAACACTTAGTACCATTTGTCTTTCTTTCGCCGGTGAGGGTGCACTTGCTCAGGGCAAATTCTCTTCAGCAAATACAGGAGATGATGAGTCAAAGGTGGTGTGATCATAGCCTCTTTTGAGTTTAAGGCTTTGCAAATGAAAAACACTCTTTTAAACCCACACACTATTCATTTGAGATTTCACACAGAGGGACGCTTAACAAAAACAAGCCCGGTGTGCGCCTTCTGATGCAAAATATAACGTAATTACTTAAACAATGGCCTCAAAGACGCAGTTATCAGGATGAGGTCACAAACATGCCTTATGCAGCATTGAGAATATTGCAAGCCCAGGAAGCTTCAAACAAGGAGACTTGAGGTGAATCAAAAAGATTTGCTTACCCGTTGGACTGGACAGCATAGAAGCACATGATCTCGTTATTAGCTGCTTCGCTATCAGACCTGCCAATAGTCACCGTAATGCTAGCTTCTCTGCCTGCAGAATTCTCCACTGTAGTTAGTGCCGTCTTTGTTGTCCGCAGAGGGGACAGAGTCACAATATTACTGATGCTGTTGGTTATACAAAGGAATGGGTGTTTGTCTCCATTGAATAATATTCTAGTGCATTCTTCATTGGGTAATATGAATCCACGTATGAAATACCGGTAACTAGTCTCATAAACATTTTTACACAAAGTTCTTTTTATCCAGAAGAAAAACACAGAGCAGAGGAGATTAATTCATTTCTACTGTAATCCTTACCACTACAATGCAGGACTTATTCCAAAGTACAATTTAGGTATTATTGAGTATTATGAACAAGTGCTATCACAGAGTTTTACAAGTCCTTCCTGAAACATCAAACTAGGTTAGCATTTATGGAAGGTAAACTCTGGCTAGTTTATGCTCATTGGCAGTCATAATTATGGTGGTTAAACATGGTTACCATGATCCATGCAATGCAACTTTTTATGCGCATTCATGTTTTAAATAACTCCATTTTCAAGTTTGTTTAGTTTTTGAAAACTTTAGTGTTTTAAACTTTGGTGTTTTGGGGTTGTCCTGCTAATGCAAAATTCCATATTCATGTGCAATAGTGTGATGTCACTCCAGGAAGAAAACTTCAATGTTACACTGATTTGTGAAAAGAAACTGATGGGCATTTTAATATTTTTCTCCCCCACTTTTTCTTTTCCTGAGTGGCTTCATCCTTATTATGTCCATGTAGGTCCATGGCAATAAGCCAACGGGCAACCCTTTCTAAGAAATATTTTCCACGAGAAAATTTGGACTTCTTGATCTGGACAAAAAACATCACAGCACTAAGGGAAAGTTTGCGGGTACACCATGCGAAATTGATCTCTTTTATAAGAAAGGTTGTTTTGAGAAGAACCAGTGAGTGTAAATTCAATGTGCCAACCAGGATGTTCTGGTTGTTTTCAGAAGAGGGGACGACCGCCGCACCCTTGTCAAAACATCGAACTTACACTCACCAATTCTTCTGAGAATCATCACTTTTATAAAAGGGATTGATTTCACATGGAGTATCTATACCCTTTCCTTAGTCTAGCCTCCACCACACGAAGTATCAAATCTTACTTGACATCAAAGCAACAATACCCCCTGAGTGGTCCGGGGAATAATGCAAAATTTGAAATGTTTCCGAAACAGCACAAAATATGGCCTTGACAATCACTTTGTGGGATCCAGTCACAGATGAAAACTTCATCACGTGGACCCTTTGGAGAAAACTTTTTCAGTCAATGATGTTGTCCTGATTGGGTCGCTTACGTTATTCCATCAGCAGAGCTTCTGGCCACAATGTCAAAAGACCCACTGACATTAGTTCCTTGTGCAGCCACAGAGCTACCAAATGCTGGTGTGCTGGAGACGAATGTTGGCTCATCCTGGCAGACGCCACTGTCGCCGTACAGCTTCAGCACAAATTGGAGGGGTACTGTGCTAAGTACGTCACCGCCCTCCGAGTATCTGTCTTCTGCAACTATCGCCACACCGTAGAAACTGCGGTCGTTTGTAATGGAAGGCACGCGGAGGGTGCATGGTCCCTTAGATCACACAGAAATCATTCAAATACTGAACAAAAACAAGTACGACTAAAAAAATGTGACCCACTCTGTGAAAATGAGTCTTAACTCGCCACAGCCACTTAGGAGTACAAAGTCCTTTAGAATAATTTTGCACAGTGTAAGTCAATAGTAACCCGCAGCATTTTTCACCATGGAGTATCCACTTTCATCGGGATGCCAAACTGAGTGATACATCCGAAAAAAAAAACTGCTCTTTCCAATACAAATGTAAGCTCAAAAAGTGGCTCTGGCAACTTAAGACTCATTTTCACAGAGCGGGTCACATGTGCACAAATCAGGGGTGAGATGGAAGAGTGAAAATAAATCCACAAAGTGCCAAGAAGAAGGGTTGTGACCATGACACTGACAAGTGCATGATTGAATATTTTGACATTCAACTGCACCAAGACCCATGAAAGTAGAGATAAGATAGATATGTTTTGAAAAAAGAAAAAAAGAGTTTTAAAGAAAGAACAACTTTACAAGTAAATTTTCCTGTTGTTGGGTACAGCATTTAGCTGAGATTTGGTAAGGGATCGTACATATCTGAATATTCTAAGAATCAGCACAGCCCTGGGGTTGAGACAACAACCAACAAGAAGCTGAAAGAGTTTTGTTCTTCCTCTTCTTCGGTACGTGGCAACACATTCACTGAATGTATAGCCATGGGACCAGACGGAGTGGCACAAAGTTCATTTAAGTTCCTATCCCCACGCATATTAGATGCCAAACGCACACACACAAAAGTAGAACACCAACACGATTTCACTTTGGAATTTTTAACCTGCTATTTTTTCCTACATTTTGTCTGACTACACCTGCTTTGGTTGGACAAATACCCACACTGGTCAGAGAATGTTACATGTCTGGAAGTATTTTCCGGTTCTTTTTTGGTAACTATGTGCACAGCAGCAGTGAAAATCTGAATGACTAAAACTTTACCAAAAATCCTGAATTATAAACAAACTCCTGACAAATTTCCAGTGTTTGGGTGGCCCTTTGCTGACATAATGTTGTGAGCACTGACCCAGTACTCACTGCAGTTACAATTTTGTTCCACAATGGAATAACCAGAGAGACAAACGTACCGGTACATTAGAGAGCCAGGAAGAAAGTCAAATAGATTTTGCTTCATTACATTGTTCTCCAAGATACTACGCTACTCTGATCCTAACACAAGGTAATCCAGAGGAGGTAGATTCAATTAAGAGCAATCTAGAGCATGATCTAAACAACCACAACACCCACAAAAAAAACATCTTACAGAATCCAGTGCAAACACATTAAGCTTTTACATTGCATTAAAAGGGGCTCTTCAAGTTTTTTAATTAACCTGATTAGTGGCCATGAGAACTTGTTGGGTCCAATATGATTGAATGAAGTGAAGAATACATTTTGCCTATATAAATAAATATAGCAGATCTAGAGGGAATCTGGTTCGTAAGTGACTTTGTCACAAAGGCGGACGTGCCACGATTTGCATGCTCCCATTGGACAATCACTGAAGTTGCGAGTTAACTTCCGGTTCCATGTACCTGTAAGCAGCGATAAATGCATGTAACCCTATGTGCATTGCATGTGCAGTGGATGTGGTTTAAACTGAAGTGACGTCACATTTACGAACCAGATACATCTATCAAGGATATCATTTTGTAACTTTAGAAGCAGAAATTCCCATTCGAATCTCTTCCCTGCTATGTTCAGTTCCACCACCGTTTGAGATGATTCCCCAGTCCTTTGTTCGATAAATGCTGGGCAACTCCTTTTTACACAAAATGCTGGATCCCCTATTGTGATGTGACCCTGACACTACCTGGTTGCAACACAGCCAACAAAACATTCCACCCATTTGATCACCATACTCCCATTTAGAAAGTTTCCAACAGACCGCTTTCATTATGGCTCTGTGAAAGCAGGTATCCTCTAACCTCAACAGGTCAACTGCATTATTCTGACATTGCAAAGCAGACAGGTTTTTATCTCAGAGTGAAGTAAAATCTGCCCGTCCCTTCCCTTCCCAACCGATGTTAAAAGCTGCTTCTCCTCTACCACCCCTTGTGACATTGGAGGCAGTATTTCCATGACACCTGGTATTTTGAAAGAAAATGTAAAGACTGCTCACCAGTGTTAAATAATGTACGTAAAAAATGGGGGCTTATCAATTTTAAACGAGCAAACATGACCTGTCCTTGGAACAATTAAGTGGACAGCTGACTAGATGACATACAGGCATCACAGAAACTTGGGATATTTTTGGTACAGATAAGAAATTCATAAGAGTCATACCTCTGATCCTGCAGGATTGAAGCTGATATCTACGAGTTGACATAATGCAAAACAAGAGTCAGCGAGAGAATTTGCATTGTCTGCCTCCCTGCACGACACGAAGTCGCCATCTTCATCCACAACTGTGAAACAGGCAAACACACATTAGCACCGCACAGCCAGGGTAGGCATTCCTTTAGTTAAGCAAATTCGGTGAAAATACTCCTTTGTTTGAAACGTGAATGTTGTTTTGAGCTAGCTTTTTAATGATGATTTCCTCGACTGGTCTTCAGTTTGCAACAGATGGCCCTTGCCCCTGTACCTGTTTCTAGAGAGGGGGGAACCTTGTGTGGACATTCCACACAAGGTTTCCCACACTGCGCAGGACACCTAACTTTTGTTCCGACGTCCATACAGTGATTTAGTAAACAGGAGACCACACATTCTTGTGCCAGGGTTGTGGGACAAACACACGGCATTTCATCAATTATGTGGGAACTCAGAAATGTCCCCCCCCCCAACTTGGTCCTAATTTGCCACACAAAAGAAACTCTCCCTTAAGAATGCTGTGACGGCCTGCCCACATGCATACCAGCACTGCAGTTGCGGGAACTACATAAATGTTGTAACACACAAGAATGCTATGGAGACCAATTGATGTCCCAATAACTCATTCTAAACTTTCCAAGCAAAACAAATCATCCCCCCATTGCAGTTCCATGGCCTTATCCCCACTACTGTTGGCCCACCCCAAGACTGAAAATTAGATACTAAACTAATGGGGACAAAGCTTCATGCATAAAAAGACTATGAGGTCAGTATTTGGCATTGTGGGAACACTGCTCAAATAACAACTTCAGCTAAAGAATATGCAATCAAGATATCTTTATTATTTTGATATAAAGGAGGGTTGTGACAACTCTCAGAAAAGACAAAGTCCCATCCAGGTCAAATTACATCTCCAAGTCACCTTTCAAATGGTTAGCCAACAGAGGGTCTTCCAACATTGTTGCAGCTTATTACACAATGTTGCTGCACGCCACATGACAGACTGCCCTGACCAAAAGTGCCCTTATTGCCAAAATTTCTAAATAGGCTAAGACAAAGTCCTTCAAGTCAAATTCTGCAAAATTTAAGCTGCTCGTATCTGAAAATAACGTACAAAAATACCTGAACAAGCTACCCTGTTCATCTGGAATGCATGGTGAGATTTTGGTTCAGTACCAATTCAAGCCCTTACTTGGAATGCGTATGTTGGTTGTACATCCACGTTGAACTGGCACTTCAGGGAACATTGAAGTGATGGGTGGGTTGTTTATCTCTCCATTATTTGACCGTCGAGTCAAAACCATGGATGTCCTGAGACCATACTGGAATACGGTGTTGTCCCCCTGTGAGGTCGGGACATTACTGGCCCAACAGCATCCACTATACCTGTTGATTGGAATGCATCAGGGGCAAAAAATTCTTCAAAATGTTTTCACAATCCGGGGGGTTGCCACTTTGGACATAAAATTCCTGTTTCTTAGTTCAATTCTAAATGCATAAAATACAAAAGCAACAAAGACTGGCTGGTATTGCTGCAACACAAATTTAAACAGCGAAAATCTGTACCACGAATTCCCCAAAGTTGGACATGTGACATATGTCACCTCCTCCAGTTTCACAGAGCATATTTTGCACGCAATAAATTTGCTTGCATGGTATTTCCATTTGAATGATGCACAAACCAGCTATTTAGGCAAATGCAAATGACTGCACTTACCCTAGAAAATAGGGTTCAGAGCTGCCAACCGGAAAGAACTTGGAAACCACTGTAGTGGACACCCCTGAGCTCCACGACACATCCTGATTGTAATCCGTGCAGATGAAGTCTCGTGCATCCTCGATGAGGTTGAAGTTGTCAGGACAAGTCAGGCCACTGTTGGTGTCTCTGCGGCAGGTCATGTCCCCTCCCGGTATCCTGAGAAATGTTTCCACTCTGTTTGTGGTGCAGTACACTGAATTGAGTGGATTGAGCCATGCCACCCGGTGCGAGACCTCAACCTGCATAATGAAATCAAGATGCAAAGATGAGATACCCCAAATGGAGGGAAGATATTAGCCAATGCCCCTGTAAACTGTTACATAAAGAGGTGTCACACTGGCAGTGGAATCAACCTCTTTGAGATGCTCAAGCATTCTGAAAGTTCAAATCCTTGGATACCATTTTCTCGCAAGTAAATGAATTGTAGAGCCTATGCTAAAAACACATACATTGTAACATCCCTTTTTTATGGAGTAAATAAGACAGCAATCCTTTCCTTCTGAACCATGCTAATGTGGATGTGTTCCATTAGCGGACAACCCTGACCCTGGGATGATCTTGTGTGCTGTGTCAAATGAGCAAGAGAGTGGGAACTAGGTTGAACTCCTGCCTAATTGAATGCACCTTATAACACCTGTATGTTTTAACTTCCAAAATTATATATAACGGGTTTGCCCTTACCCAACGTATATTAATAAACACTGTATGCTCAGTGCTTGTCCGAGAGCTTGCGAAAAAAAAAAACCTCACAAGCTTACTCAGGTGGGACTCGAACCCACGACTTCCTGCTTACTAGTGCAGACGTCCTAACCACTCGACCACCGAGCTTGCCGGGGTCGGCTGGCCGGTCCGAGTCAAATGAAGCAGCGGGTACCGCGAACTATTTTCAAGATGTATTTTTGCGTTGGGGAGATGTTAATTATATATAACGTTATATATAATTAACATCTCCCCAACGCAAAAATACATCTTGAAAACTTCCAAAATTGGTAAGAATTTTCCATTTTCTAGTAATACCCTCCCCTGATTCCTCAAATCCTTCGGTTGTGTAAAGACATAACTTCCTCAGGCTGTGAAGGTAATTTTGAAACAGAAAAGGGTCCTAAAATAAGTTCAGACCAGGCATGTGTAGCAAAAAAAAGACAGCAAAATTGTAGTTGAACACATTTTAGGTATAAAAGTGCTGGGCCAATACTTCCAAACACTTTATATACTAAATGGCGTATGACCTTACATTTCACGACACTACAATGGCAACTGGCCAGCATGCAAATGAGAGACAGTAGTGGATTCAGGTGGGTGCACAACCATTGTTTTTTGGGGGGTCTTTTTCTGGAAAAATTTTACTTTAATTATACCTCTACCAAAATCAGTTTGCACGGAACGGCAAAAGCTTCAACAATAATTATTTAGTTGTATTAAGGATTGTATAAATGCTTGTGGCACAACCTCCAATTTTAAGGCTTTTGTCAGAAAATCTTCATGCAATACAGGGGTTGTATGGAATTCCATATCTGCTGTCGCCTGTCGCTCGTCGTGTGTCATGCGTCGCCTGTCGTGAATTGTACTGCGGATGAGTTGGCCTAAACATTTTTGCTGAAAACATTTTGCCCAAAAAAACTTGGTTGAATTCTCAGAAAGGCAACATTTTTGTTGTCAAGGGGCTGGGTTAGTCTAGCATTAATGGCATTAATTATGAGACTACATATGCTTTACAGGCAGGATCTGTACTTGCCTATTGGAAAAAGATCCTCAGAAGTGAATGGAATCATCACAGTATCATTTGTTAAACCCGGCTTTTGCAGGTCATATGCAACCCATTTGAACACTGTTTATAGAAAAAAAAAGCCGAATAGCTAATCCCCCCTCCATTGTTTTTAAACAATTCAAATCAAATATTCTGTGGTGTAAAACACACTGAAGTTGCAAGCCTAATTTTGTTTCAAGATGCATGGGTATGTGGGGCTATTGAATTAAATTCATGTTCTGCCTTAGAATATTGCATAGAGTCCTGCAACAAAAGAAACTACGA
This sequence comes from Acanthaster planci, assembly GCF_054643075.1. NCBI lineage: Eukaryota > Metazoa > Echinodermata > Asteroidea > Valvatida > Acanthasteridae > Acanthaster > Acanthaster planci. The sequence continues at coordinate 19,405,764 of NC_141778.1, read as the reverse complement.
AGGAATTGTCCAAATGATGAAACATTGCATACCTTCATGTCATGTTTAGAGGTACGAGTGAATTCAACTATAACATCCACATTGCGGTATGTGGTGTATACCTTACCATACCATATTAGATAGTACGCTTCAGTCTGGTGAAATTCTCTTGAAAATATGAGATGAAAAACAGAAATTTTAAAGAGGTAAACCTTGGAATGGAGTATGATGAGAGTGCAAGGAATGTATCATAATAAGAACAATATCAATCTTGAGAACGTTTTTAAAAACTTACACAGTTGAACGGAAACAATAAAAAAAACACAAGTAATGGTGCTATTTCTATTGCAATATCCAAACAAAAAAAAATTCATGCGTGACGGGCGATGAGCAATGCATGATGGACAATTGCAGATACTGAATTCCATAGGGGATGAAAGTTCCACTTTTCTGTGTTCTTAGTACTATACGGTGACTAAAAGTGTTCATCAACTGACCTACTTTCTGACCCATTTTTCACCAGTTTTACTGAAATAAATCTGGGAATAACAGACTGTCAGACTTTTACATAATTCTGAACACAACGGGATAGTTATTTTCAAACATTTTGGTGTTCCTGACCAATTCTGGTGGGGGTATTTAGACCAAGTAAGTAAAACTCTTCCCCCCCCTTTCTTCCCGATTCTCTTTTGCTCTTTAGGGGTAGGCCTAATTTAATAAACTTTTAAAGACAAAAATATGCCATGACGCTAGTAAGTATGTTCAGATTCACCAACACTCCCCCCCCCCTTCAGGTATGCGGTCTATCTGCTACTGCTTTCGGGGGCAGGCTGGACCAGGTGGACTCCACACGATGCCCAACCTACCGTATGGAGCAACCTAGTCCCGGTAAAACTCGGACCCTTCGGGTTGCCTGTTGTTTATTTACATTTTTACTCGGACTGACGTTAGATACGAAGGGAATGTAATGCAGACTACCGTCCACGATCCAACCTACAGGGTCGGGGAAGGGAGATTATTCAAGATATTGCTGACACAGTCTGCGAGAACGAACACAGCAAGAAACTCGGAAAGTCGGTAATAGTTAATACTAGTACTATGTAGTAGTAGTAGTACTAGCAGTAGGCGCCGAACTTTTCTCCAAAACGGTTTGGGCCGAACTTACGTGCGCACGTACTCCCAACTCGAACTTTAAGTTTCAAACTCCGCGCCGGCAAACGAGGGGCCCGGAGCACCCCGTTTTTTAGCTCCATGATCAAAATAAAAAAGACGGCCATTCACAATAGTGCGCCTCCATTGATCTCCATTATATAATGGAGATCAGTGGGCGCCTCAGCTCCTCCGGCTCCGAGAGTTTGCAACGCGTTGACCAATCACAACGAGCGAATTCTGTCGGCCGGCCCTTTCCAAACGCGCATCGCGTATCGGGTCGTCAAATTTCGCGCATTGTGATTGGCCAACGCGTTGCAAACTCTTGGAGGCGCACTATTTTGAACTTTGAACTCTTGTTCTATGTGGTTAAATGCAATGAAAAGTGCTCTTTTTTAAACACTATAAAAATTACCCATGCTTTCACGGAGGGCGCTGTTCCTATTATGTCATCTACGGAATTAAAACAGTTCAGTGCATAATTATAGTTTTTGCTATTAAAATTGTGAAGCCAGAATTAACTTGCTGAAAATGTTTCCAAGAAGGGGAATGGTGCTTGCTTATTGTTATGCACAACGACTCAGCAAAGAAGACGAAAAATTAGTTCAACAAAGTCAAAAACAATGTTTTCTGGAGCGAGATTTGTGTGGACAATTGAAAATATAATTGGCTAATCCACCAACAAATGAAACGAAATGGAAAGATTACGGACAAAACAACAATTCTGTATACACAATAAAATAACTGAATTTGCGATCTTGCTTGATCCTCGTGGTGTTTTATTGGCAGCTGTTTTTGTCTGTGTTTTCTTTGCTATTACATGTAACTGCAACTTGTCGCAGTGACTACGAAATAGAAAGAACAATATATAGCATTAAATTTACTTTTGCCGTCGTGATTTTTTTTTTAAGATTTGGATGCACTTTTCCATTATCCATGCAATGTTTGTCACATTGTCACTCCAAAACATCAAGTTTCAAAGTCTTTCTACGAATTTGGCTAACTGACTAACAACATGTTGACCACCACAGGACAGTTACGTTCACGAAAAATAAAATGCGCTCTTTTATCACAAGGAGTGATCATGAAATCTCATAAAATACCTTTTTGTGTGAATTCCGTAATGAAAATAATTCAAATAAAACACAAGATCGTAAAACAACTTGGCTATTTATTCCCAAAATAAGTCTAGAAAACTAAGCGTTCGATAAGGGCAATAACTGCACGTGAACACTTCAGGTACACAGCCTAATAAAAGCAACTGCGCAGGGGACAAACGGGCCTTTCGGTGAAGCAGTTGGTGCGTAGCAAGCATTCGCTAGTCCGCACACGCTCTGGCTATGCACGCACCGGTGTGAAGGTCTCACTAATTTTCCGGCGTGCCGGGATTTCCGGAAGAACGCGCCCGATAAATGAGCACGACGCCGCAACGTGCCCATTTATCTGCATTTGGCGCAGTGGCGTACGAGAAAATATTATGCAGAGGAGACTGTAAAATCGGGGAATCACTTTGACTGTGCTACTTTCATTATTGAATATTCAGCAAGACAGACATCCGCCCCTTGCCAGACCTTGACAAACGGGTGTTTATTTCAGGGATCATGAATTTGTTGGAATTGAGTGCCGGTAATCATGGGGGCAGGCCTTTATCTAATGTCTGTTCCAAATGTACACCTGGCCGCCTTTATGTATGAGGGTATGGCTTCAGGGCAACAAACCTAACATATAGGCATAAACATCATCAATAATATGCCCCGGCCCAAAGAACAAAACTGGACAGCGCCTAAAATGCGTGGGTACGATCTTCCCGCGCCATGTTGGTTCTCATGCGCGATCTAACCCCTGGTATTGTATAATTAAAGGATGCATGCCACCGGATCGTTGGATTTCTACGCGCGAGCTCATTAATTAATTTTTTGTTTGATCCGACAACGTTTTTACAATAAAACATGCCATAATCAGGAGGGATCATAGAAATATTTCTCTAGTCCCAGATTTGGGAGTGATAGTTTCCAGTTAGGGGTATTTCTTTTACAAATAGCCCCAAATTGCGGGCCAATTTGGATAGAGGCAGGCGGCTACATTCAGAGCTGAGCGCATATTGCTACTATTTTGGGCGTGTCTTCGGGGAAAGGCGAATATAAAAAGAATTTCGTGGCTAACCCCCATAAAATTGAAATGAAGAGTGATCTTCTGGCCAAAGTCTGGAATTACAGTGAAAAACGGAGGCCAACCTCTTCCAAAAAGTCTATAGGCGGCGCTCTTTCGGTCTGACTTTGCACTGTTTTCTATGGGCGCGTATTTGGTGTAGTGCAACCTTAAACATCCCACTGTTGGGATACATAAATTAGGACCCACCCATAAAGCCTTTATTCCCGTTTTGTTCCCGGTGAACAAAACGGGACTTACTGCACATACCTTCAGGTACTAGTTTGGGTCGTTCGGCAGTGTTCGGTTAGTGGCCGGAAATCCGAGCACCCCGGAAAACTGAGACTGTTATACCAGACATGTCAGAATTCAGAAAGCGGTAACTGGCCAGATGTTGTGGCCCAAGCAGTTCAAACTCCTTTGCCCTTCCTCCATGATGTGTATAAAAGGCACTAGCCCGAGAACCACAAGCACGCGTACTACATTCATTTGCACTACAGTTTTTGGTTCAAAATGACGTCACACTTCGGTACTCCATGATGTAATTTAATACAGTTATATGATATCAGACCTTGTTAGGATTAGGAATTGACAAACGTTTGCACGATACCAAGAGCAGAATATAGGGAAAGACTGGCCAATCTGCTATTTAAAAAAAAATGGAACGGGAAGTACTCAAAGGTCACGGGGAAGGGCGCTTCAAGTAATTGGTAAATAAAACTTGGAATGACGTAATATACCGCACAAAGGTTACAGTGGCGGGAAAGGCGAAGATTTAGCGCACTGCACTTAATTACACCATTAATCCCCCCCCCAAATCTCATTACCAATTTCCAGAGAGGCAACACAAAGGTTGTAATAACTTGCTAAGTGTGTTAGCCAGTTTTGTTTCATGGCATACTTATTCACTGTGAATGAAATAAAAGTATAAATAACTTATGTGTGCATTTTCCATCACTGATCAGCTAAAAATCAAACAAAAAAAACAAGTTTGTTTGATTTTTTTTTGTTTACCTTTTATTATTTTTTATTCTAACAAAATCGTCGAGCTTTTAGGAGTACATCATGGTGTTTCATGGTGTCGGGACAATTCCCAGAGGGCAGATAACTCATCAGCAACAAGCCGACAACTTAACGGCGAAAAGAGGTTACTTCAAAACTATTTTGTAAGCATGATTTAAGATAATTTTCATCCCTTTCCTCCTTTTTCGCGCCCCCCCCCCAGAGTACCGATTGCCCCCTACCTCGCCCATGACTCATAATAAACATACCATACTGCCCATTTTGTTTTCCCACACGAAGCAACCTGCACACTACAACGGGGACACACCAAACTTGCACTCACCAGTTAGATTCCACTCTTTGTTAAAGAACAAACAGCATAAAATTTCAAACACCGTGATGCCATGATAAACTTGCACATGCTAGAGGGGAGGGGTCTGAGAAAGAAAGTCACGCGCGCCAAAGTCAAACCGATGCACGCAAACTAGACACGCCCAAGATCGTCTTCAGTCAACCGTGGCTTGGTGCCTTGCCTGTTGGTAGAAATCAGCCAGCTTGTTGTCAGTTTAAGTAATTTGTTAAAGGTCATTGTATTTAGGTGCAAGTGATTTCAGATACTGTTCAATGGACTTTTAAGCTGGGAGTTATCTTCGGTACGAAAGGAGGGTAACGGTGGAAGTTGTCCATTTTCGTTGAGGGAAAAAGGTCATTCTATCAACGGTTTTACCTCATGAAACGTCGCACTTAGAAAAGGAGGGTAAAAGAAAAGAAAAACTTAGAAAGGGGGAGTGATATTTCACACAATCCCCTGACCCTGTTCAACAGGACATTTAGGCATTGAAGTGCCGCAGTGCGATTGATGCATTTCCAGTACACAGTACTTCCCTTCGTGGTACATACATTACCGATAATAGTCGAGAAATATATAATTGGGTGAGACATATGTGGAACTGGGGCCTTGGGATAGGGTGAAAGTTTACTTCACACCCTTACTGAGACTGATGACGAACGGTAAGTGCTTATGACGCACATTCCTCCCACGTACGCAGTAATCCAAATACAGCGAAAGGCCCACCATAACCAATTGCCGGACCCGCCCTTTGTCAATATGACCCGGTGAAAACGGCATATCGAGTTATTTATCCGCAGTCAGGTACCATAACATCACCGGTACCACCGACAATTGATTCTGTTTACGGTCAAAGGCTACACTCATTGCTAGAGTATACTTGAGCGGCACTCGTACGCCTATATATATTTTGGATAATGAGACTGAATACCAGATTAGGACTTCAGCCTGGCTGAAACCATTGACCAGAACCAGAAGAAAAGGGAAGAACCTTGCCGGGGCATAGTAAACCGTCAATGACAACGGCTACCACTCTGGAAAAGCGAAGTTTCTTTGTTTGTTTTGCTTTTTTTTTCAGGAATTAACATCCCTCGTGTGGTTAATGGGTTTGGGCTAGTAAGAGGCAACGCAAAAAAAAGGTGTTACTTGTACAGACAGTGCACGTTTATTGGATTCTGTCCGGAAAGTGGCTTTCATGAGACAGTTTTATTCTATTCACCCAGTATAACGAGACAGAATTAAGAATAAAATGACATATTCCCTCTGAAAAGTTAGTAAAAGTTACTGGAAAGTTTCATAATGCTATTTTATTAGCAGGGATAAGCCTACGGTAGCCCTGCAGCATCTTCATTGTTTTGCAGGATCTCCACAAAAATTATTTTCTCGATAATCATTGTATTCGGCACAATGTATAGCCTATATAGTATCCTATTTTTCGGGTATTGACAAACTGACAAATCTATCCACACCATCTCAAGCCTATGTCTTTGAGGCAATGACCTGACGCTGAGTTCAATAGGATTTTAAAAACGAAACGATTGTCTTTACAAGGACAATGAAAGTTTACTCCAGCATATAGGCTAATTCTTGTGAGAGAGCCCTTAAAGAGTAGTTTTTGCCTGAGAAACTTCCAGCAAACAACACTTGACGCTGTAAATGTAACTCAAGACTTGATGTTCATGCCTTTTTACGTTAGACAAACCATGCTACCCTTTGTAAATACCAAAAACAATGCTCGCAAATGTTGAAATCATCCATTCTGTCGTGTCCGACTTGCTTATAGATTTCATTAGTTCTAAATGTCATTTTGACCTGTCACAAATAGACAACTCAATATAGTGTGTAAATGAGCTTACTTCTACACTGTCGCTATCTGACGGGTTGTATCTCAGAAACCTCCAACGCACAGTACCTCCTCTGAAGTGAGTGGCTTCAACGGACAAACAGACAATCAGAAGAACAGCAACAGCCAGCCGTTGCGAGTTGTCACAGTGCTCCGTGAGAGCCATCATTGCAAACTAAGGTGCGTTCACGTTAAACGTACTGGTGAACATTGGTTTACTATAATTGGGTAAAACTAAATTCCACCATGCGAATGCTCGAGTTCACTGTGAAAATGCAAGTTCTTTCTTCAAGCGTTATAGCTGCATTGTGCGTGATTGAATTCTTTGATGCATACAAACCCACGAACCGTACAAGGGCAGGTAATCATAAATAGCCAATGAACGACAGGTGAAAAAAAATTGTGTGGCCAAGATGATGAGAAAAAATGGTCATCGCAAATAGGCGTGTATCACAAAAAATGTCATAACAGCTATCATTCGGTATATTGCTACAGGCGGTTTCTGCAAAACAGACACACCAAACTAAAACAAACCAAAACAGGCACACCAAATAAAAACAGCCCCATATAAAAACAGACACACACAAGTGTGTATTTGCCTGCAACTGGGGACCCCCTATTGTTCCTCTTTTGTTTGTACTTTAACTTTTTTACAAGACCACCCATATGTTTTGTACACAGTTGTCAATCGGGGACCCTCTGTCAATCGGGGACCTTATTGTCCTCTATTGTTCAGGGTCCCCAATTGAATGCAGAAACAAACTCACATACACAGCCCCCCCCCACACACACACAAAACAAAATGATATAGCAAAAGGTACGGGGAAAAATGGGGAAAAAATTAACAAACAACAGAAAAGCAGCAAACAAAACAACAACAAAACAAATTAAAAGGGCCAATTCCAAAAATTTACCATATATGCTTTAAAATTCAGTCTGAATGAAAAAAGACTTCAATATCGGAGAAGTTTAGGCATTGAGGCTAAAACCTGTTGGGATGATTCTGAAACAACTTGCAATCCGTGGTTTATTCTTGTAATCACAACTAATTCTGGATATTCTTATAGCACACATAAAAGTGTTTTTATGTGTTATTTTCGGTGTTTAACAAACCAGAATTATGCCACATCATTACAACTGTATCAAGAGCTGTATAAATATTTGAATCTACGAAGTCACTGAGATTTTGATATCAGCATAAACCTCGGTCATTCTGATTGATTCTGATCTGATTGGAGTTATGCGTTTCTTATTTTTGATAAAATCGTTACAATTCAGTTTTAACCCACATTAAATTGCAATCACTGGGATTGACTATCCTTGTTTCCTTCGCAAGTTATTCTAATAAACAGTGAATCGGGGCTAGTTTCTTCCGATGCCATAAAGATTTTTCAGTCGCCATAGATCGGGGTATTCATTTCAGTATATCAGGATTGTGACCCCCCCCCTGTTTATAATCAACAGATGTCAAGATTCAGTGGAAATCGGAAAAGGCAGTGAGATTGAAGTGAAAGCATGACCTATTATAGCCTTTGATCAAGGCGCTCGCGGCGAAATGGATAGTCGCTCGAAAGCGAGGATCGGAGCTAGAGGAGACTAGTTTAAGCACCAAACCAACGCACGAAGAAAGACTACACGACGAACAGCACGTGCATGCGCATAGCCGAACTAAGCGTGTCGTGGACTGTGCGCGCCCCCAGGCGTGCCTGCAGGTTGTCGTGTAGTCTTTGTTCGTGCGCTGGTTTGGTTCTTAAACCAGTTTCCTCTAGCTCCTCGCTCTTGAGCGCCGATCCATTTCGCCGCGGGCATCTTGATCAAAGGCTAGACCTATTATTATTCATTCACCAACCCACCGACTCCTTGGGTTTAGAATGATCCAAACGAAACCGAAAACCGGCATAATCCAAACCGACAAAACCGTAATAAACTCAATCTAATCTCAATCCAACCAATCTCAGATAAAATATTTAGGAATCGAGCTCGACAATGTTCGGGGACAAAAATTAAAGTATTGTTCTGAGGAATTTGTGATGCATGTCTTCAGGGTTCGGTAACTGATTAAAGTAATCAACTCAGGAAAAACTCAACTGCACACAATGCAGGCTCGACGTGCACAATGGTTATGTTTTATTGTAAAAAATAACGATAAATCTCAAGCAATGACAATCAATCAAAATATGATTTAAAGAGAACACAGGATCTTGTGAAAGTTTAATACGAAACTTTCACATCTTAGTCTTGAAATTCATAGAGTATGCAACGGAATGCCTGGACAGCAGATAAGGGAACACGTACACCAGTGGTTCGTCTGGCCTTTCTTTGCAACGACACAGCCCAGTCATCTGCATCTAAAGCGGACAGACTAGTAGACTGAGTCACTTGACTTGGACTCGGGTCGGACTCGAGTCACTATTTTTGTGACTCGTGACTTGACTTGTAACTATCAGTTTTCGACCTGCGACTCAACTTGTAAAGAGGGACTTATGAGTTGACTTTGACTTGAACAAAAGACTTACAGCTTGCTTGTGTTTGGACCAAATGGACTTTTGACTTGACTTGGCCTGTAATCAAATGACTTGTGACTAGCTACCACCGCTGAAACAGACTGAGTCCACGTCACTGCAATCTCTAATCACCATGATGCTGGATCAAGATAGACAAACTTTGATTTACAGAAAAACAACATACTTTTGCGACCATGGTCCATGTATGTTTCGTTCAAATAAAAAAAAGGAAAGACAAGAACAAATAGACAACAAACAAACAAAACACGTCGCTTTCTTTTTTTTTATTTGAAAAAGAAAATTGAAAATTAGTCATTTCTCAATGTTCAATTCGATAACGAAAACCGACGAAAAAGATACAAAACGTATTTCTCGTTTCAATGTTAAAAAGGAATTTGAAAACAAACGCTTGCGTGTCATTAGCTGTGACCCCCGTGTGACGTACTTTTCTTCATTAAAATCTGTGCAAGGCCGCCAGCCCTTCCGAGTTTACCTGCGCCCAAACAGGGCGCTGGGCGACGACCGAAACACGGACATGTGCATGTGCCTTTCCCATAACCCAGCATTGTAAAGGCGTTGGGGTCAAATCAAACCACCAGATTGTCTTTACCGTGCTGTCGAACTCTCGTCTCGGAGCACTTCTCAAGGCGAAAGTAACTTTTGAATGCGAGAAATTTCTGTATGGGTTGCCCCTTCTTTTATTTGGGAACAACAATTTCATTGTAATCCTCGATTTCAACCATTTCGATTTCAATCCAATTACTGTTTTCAATCTGAACAAATAAACCTAAAATCGAAAATGAGTCGTTTTTCCATCTGAAAACGAAACACGTGGAGTAAGGAACAGAAATCGTTCCTCGTTTTGCATGTTGGAAAAGGTCAAATAAAAACGTATTTCAATAATTTCTTAAAATTTCATTCATAAATACCTGCAGCAGTCTTCCTATTCAACAACGTGAAACTCGACCGTGTATTAACATTTGAAAATTCCCCTCTGCGTAAATAACGCGCCTAGCACCTGACAGTTTAAGCGATTCTGATTGGCCAAGAGTCTCTGTGCATGCGGCTCGCCACGCGCGCGCCAAGTCCATATAAGGAGATTCTGTCGGACAACTTGCATAAGGAATATACCATAAAATGGACGGCGGTGTTCGGGAAAATGAAAATAAAATTCTAGAACAAAATAGTTGGAAATCCACCACACATTGACTCCTTTTGACTCCCTGACTAAAAGGGAATTAATGAATGGGTATGTGCTTGGCTGGTCTTCAACGTTAACGGGAGATTGAATGCTGATAATACCCTTGGCTGCAGCTCGGGCGATGGGAACTTCCATTCTCCTGAGCCGGTCTTTAGCCGGTCTTAATTCGTTTACGACCGGCCAAGCACATATTTTTAACTGGTTAATTGAAGCAATATACGAACGCCCAATATTCGAGGATAGTATTGCCAGTGAACGTCAAAAGCTGGACATTGCTTTTGAGAAACATTGTATCTGTAGGTTGCTCCTCGTTTTACTTTGGAAGCAATGAACTCCCCGTAATCCTCTATTTTCAGCCATGTTTAATTCACTTTCTTTTAGCGGGACACAGTTTTACGTAAAGTCTTACATTACAAAATGATATATAGAACAATGTTTTACTCTTCAAAAAGTGCATCAATAGATTACGATGTTATTCATTTTCACATTGGAAACTGAAAGCAAAATGATTGTCCCTTTTTGGGCCTTTAATAATGTAAGACGAAAATCGATGGAATCGTTTTTATTTTTAATTTTTATTTCAAAAGGAAAAACGAGAAACGACTCGTTTTTCAAATCTCTGGTTTACTTTTTCAAACCAAAACGACTTGTTTCCCATTTTTCGTTTTCAAGTCGAAAACGGATGAATGAAACGTACACGGACCTCCCTGCCGCATCTATTACACATAATGTGCAGGAAGCCACCACCTTCTTAAAGCTTGACGTCATTCTAAGATACCTCTTCCATTTTAAGATGTCAGCTGACAAACGTCAGCGTAAGTAAACAAAAAATTGGGAAGAATTCGCAAATCAAAATACCAAAGCAATTTGGAGGACTAATTTACAATAATGAAATCGACAAAGGGAAAATGATTTATACCCACCCAATTATATAAGCCGATATTGACAGACCACTTTCTAAGACGGAATTAAGTTACTTGTTTTAGAATGTAAGAAATTTCTTTGTGAGTTGCTCTTGTTAGCAACAAATTCTTCGTAATCCTCTACTTTGGCCATATTTAATTAACATAATTTGGTCAGCTGTAGAGACGTCTGTCAATTTACCAAATGAAAAATGAAACTGTTTTCCATTCTTCAAAAAGTGAATTGGAATATATACATGTTATTTGTTGTAATATTTAAAAACACACACAAAATTTGATTGTCGTTTTCAGTTTTAAAATAGAAATGGTTTCACTTATTTTCCACTTTTCGTTTTCAAATATAAGGAGAAACACAAACGATTTTCTCGACTTTTTACTTTTGTTTAAAATGGAAAACGGGAAGCGACTTTTTTTTCGATTTTTCTTTTCCAATGAATGGTTCGGACCACAATTGACCATTTAAAATCTGAGGCTTAGTCGTATCGGAGGTTTTCAATAGCCGATGGTTATGCACGTAAATAGCCACATTCATTCATCAGTATGGGGGAACCGTTCACACGAAAATTTGCAAGATGTCATTGACCATGTACGCTGCAAGGGTTGCAGCCAACAGCAAAATGTGAAAAACGACAATCTCACAAAAAAGATCGATCAGCGTCGTTTGATACGACCGTTTTGTGCGTGCGCATTGTTAGAAACAATTGACTATTGTGATCAACAGTGCCACTGGCTCATTTCTGTGTATGCGTGCAAGTAGGAGCAAATAATCAGAGGGTGTTCTTGGTTTTTGTATTAAATAAAAGCCACAAAAAAGAAAGAATTCATTTGGGAAGAGCGAGACAAAAATACTGGAGCAAGACGGTCCAATACACTGAAAAGAAATATTTGCATATCACTGGCACGAGGAAAGGTCAAACGGATTTCTGAAGAAGGCCGTGTCCTTCAGCTCCATGGGGGAGGGGAGCTGTACCTGAAAGCCATCATTAACAGGGCACCCGTCGGAACATGTTACTCTCCCTTGTATCTTGGGAAGCCATCATAAAGCACTCGCTTACTTTGTATGTTACCTTCCTGGGGGGGGGGGAATTTAGGAAGCTGTCGTGAAAAAGTCGTGCTCTCTCTTCCAACGTATTTCGTACATACGACTTATGATTCGTAATCCGCACCTACGACTTGTACGCCCTATCTCTCACGTACGAGTTATGTTGCACACACGACCTGTAAGTCATATCTACGACTCAACAATCTTAACTCAACGTGTGGATTTACTTTCGAGATGTAACTCTAGATACAGACTAGCAAGAAGACTATACGCCGTGCACACCTCCGCACATGATACATGGGTACAGGTGTACGCCTTCACTTACAAAGCAATCATTGAGCCCGAATGTCCGGCTTTTTTAGTTTTAGTCGGTGAATAAATTAAGACTCACCAAATATTTACTAACTTGCACACTTTCGAATGTTTATTCAGTGAGGCCTTTAAAGTTGACAACAGTTTCAACCTTTTCAGGTTCAACATTTTCATCGTTTATGACAGTGGCCATCGAATGAGCTATTTTCCTCTTATCTTTGCAACAAGAGAAAAAAGTAATATACACAATAAATATGTACACAGAAAAAATGACTGGCAAAGATAGCTTGATATGTTGACGACACTTCCGTCCAATGGTACAGCAAATAAAGAGAGAGTTGCTTCTCATGTTTAGTGCAACTATAAGGCATAAATAACATTACAAAAAATGTAAATTGTCGTATTTTAATATCCCATTCTTTTGGATAACCTCTGAGAATCGAAAGTTACCTTTCAGTTCCCACAAAATTGGGTAACATAAATAGTTGCACATTAACACGTACAATGAGTGACCTCTGGCCAGGTATCATAAGTATCATACATGTATTAAGAAAAAATACATATATACTGACGGGACGTATTGAAAATTCACCAGAATTCTTTGTTTTTTTCCTTCCTCCCTCTGTACAAAGGTTGCTCTGAAAAATCAACAGAACATGAAAGCGCAAATAATTATTCGAATACTCTGTAGAAAAATACACATTCGTCCATGTTTTTGAATTCATTCTAGATTTGTTTCTTTCAATGAACAGCTTACTTTTGAGTTCAAGTTCAAGACAAAGCAGATACAGCGTTCTCATTCTTGGCAAATTGGTAAAAAGGCTACAAATGGAAGCATTAGTTGACTGGATACAAGTGTGGCTTTTCCCATGTAAAGCAGGGAAAAACTACCGATTCTGAATATCTGGATTTCAATAATTTCTCTGCGTATGCACAATAACCATTACAAATCCTAAGAGAACAAAAGGCTATGGAGCACAGAATAATTGCAGTTTAAATGGAAATTGGATTCCTTTGGGGTTTTCAAGCAGAAGCAAACACCAGAACAGTGTCTATGTAATTTCTTAGGTTTCCCCTCCCCCTTTACAGGCGCAACTTCTTGGTACAAGAAAGCTCGATTTGCCTCAACATGTGTTATGACGGGGTAAGGTACATCATTAATTGTTCACTGACTGTCAAAACAAAACAAAGCAAAAAAAAATGAATAATTGAAAAGACCACTAATTTGCAATATTACTCGCTTAGAGAAGTGAAAGTTGTGTACCTGAAACTGAACTGACTGCCTCAACTAAACTGGTTAGGGAAAAAACAGGTCCAACCCTTTCTTATGTCATCCCATGGTCGTTCCAACTGGGGTGGCTTAGTTTGAGGACAACCATTCAATACACCTATCCAGTACGCCCATATCGTACCACCATTGAGAAACGAATAGCTTTTAAATTTGTGAATGAAAGTCCAAGGTTAGAGCTTATACAAGCATGAACACAATGACCTCCAGTAAAGCTAAAAAAGGTGTTTGATCCCCCTTTCAATTATGTGGAACTAAACTGCGTAAGCCCTGCACACAAGAGGGGCTGCAGATGCCGTCTACACCGACATGTAGGTACAGGTCATTCGTGTGTTGACGGGCCATATGAACAAAACCATCAACACTTGTTGGCTTTTGTTCCGCCCCCCCCCCAAAAAAAAAGGTGGGGGAAAAGAAAGTGTTCAACACCATGCACACTGGCCCACAGGGAAAACCAGAACAGCAATGCAAGTGATAACGTCAGAAAATTCAGGTCGCCACACCCATGGGGAAAACAATGTGCCAATGACTGTGAAGAATGCACGTTGCATGCAGAATCTGACCTATGAGATACCAACTTTAGTTTTTGCCCTACCGTTTAGGGCCGAGAATGACATTACACATCGCTACATAATTCATCATGTACAATTGAAACGCTTTCTGGTGTTACAAAAATTACATGGCAAGGCAACTGAAGTTATATCATCGACAGCGTTCTCTTTACACCATTCATAACTTTACAATTCGGCAGTATATACTTTATATTTTCATACTGTACAGACTAATATATCATCATCATTATATCCAGTTGCCCGAAGTTCAGCAAAATAACTTTCTCAAAGGCAATTTTTCAATGTGTAGAAACTTTGTGTTTTAGCTTATCAACACATTCTCGGTAACTCCCTTTTTCCAATAAATATACATTAATCACAAAATGATATTTAAGCACATCATAGTTCTCAGCGTGGTTCTGCTGTTCAACTCTATGCAGAATTACGACACATCCCCACAACGAAAATTCATCCGTTAAGTTCAAACAGTGAAATAAATAATACCAGTATTAATGGCCGTCTTGTCTTCGTGCTACGTTTGGTTGGCCTCTTAAATTACCAAGCCAAAGGAATGTTCCCTCATACAGACTGTACAATCTCCATCAAAACACGTTGGCTAAAAATGTTTATCCATTCATAAATATGTAAAATCTCCGCAGATGCTGGTTTCATGTTTTACTGGCGGACTTCATTTTGTTTAAGTTACTGCACCATTAGACCCTACTCGTCATAATTCGGTATTGTGCAAGGGTGATCTTGCCTGATAATCCAAAATTCATTTCAACTAAAATACATCAGAAGCTAAGTGAAATGCTGAACGGAGAAAACAGTCATTCTCCATAAAGTTAGTCATCCCTTAAAGATTGAGCTGACAAGGAAAGAATTGTCGGCTACCGCTGTGACGTACACTTCCAGTTTCTTGTATGTAAATGGGGACTAGTGCTGCAGATAATGGAGTGGAACCAACCACTAACTTA
This sequence comes from Acanthaster planci, assembly GCF_054643075.1. Classification (NCBI taxonomy): domain Eukaryota; kingdom Metazoa; phylum Echinodermata; class Asteroidea; order Valvatida; family Acanthasteridae; genus Acanthaster; species Acanthaster planci. The sequence goes on along the minus strand of NC_141778.1, from coordinate 19,390,496 downwards.
TTCTAGTCTTGATCTCTTTTCTACATTGTTCTCTCCATATTTCAGTAACAATATTAAACCAATTATAATTGCAAGAAAAAAGATTCTGAAATGCTTTGGGGCCTTTACTTCCATTATCTAAAACAAATAACAAAAAAAATCCATCTCACATATTCTTTTGAATTTACTGCAGTAAAAATCTGAGATTCCTTTTTTTAAAGAAAGGGAACAGTTATTTAAATAAGAATATAAGGCCATCCTTCATGGAATGAATTAGAGGCAATTCAAGGAAACATGATGTGTAATTTTTTTCAGCATTCACAATACATTCACAAGACTGAATGGGATGTTTTCTTCAAGGACAAAAACTGTCCAAATTCATGTTTTTTTTATAAACATGGTTACAGGCACTTTACAGAAAAAATTTACCTTACTTTCTGTTATTCGAATCAAAAACTTCGTACTTCATAGTAATACGTATTACTAATTTTGCAAAGAAATTTGTTATTTGTGAGCAATATCTCTAAAAAAAAATCTCACTTTCTGTTACCCCCCAAATGTGATGATCTGATCAAGAGAGGGCGGCACAAGCACTTTTATGTATGTCTGTATCAAAATGATCTCAGTTATTTCCAATGCAGGTACATTTTTCATTTTTTTTTTACAGTAAAAGGTTTGTATTGCATTTCTTTGAAAAGTTTTATATTATTAGAATTTTTTTCATTCCAAGTACATGTTTTTGGCCCTTGTATTTCGATCAAGACGATGAAATTCTTTTCTTAAAGAGTTGAAAGAATTTTCATTTTCACGTTTTACAAACCATGCCTAAGCTCCTGCACTTACACAAAATGGACACAAAGTACTCTCCCCCTCCTCCCCCATCCCGGGAATCAAGACAACCCTTGATGAATATTACTGAGTTGGCAAGGAATTTTTTCTCTCTCGATCAATTACTCGGGATTCCATCGATGATCAAACTTGTTAGAATGTTGTTTCTCACACTGGGGACTTCGCATACTGATAATGCTCTTGAGCATACAAAATAAATTCCTACCCTGTAAGTTCAGGTTTCAGACAAGGCAGAACTGTCTTTCACGGCATGAACGAGGGAACATTGGGGTCTGACTGCCAAGAGAGCATCCTCTTCAGGCCAGTTTGAGGCCTGTCTGTGATTGTGGACACCAAACAAATAGTGAGTTTGGCTCTGCCTACGGGATGGCCATGGTGTGCCAGATCACGGAGCGGCGCATCATGCACAGGTTTGTGCACAAGACACATCCGGTTCATGGTGCACAAAGTATGCAGAACACTTCACCTCAAGGTGCGACTGATAAGAGATGGAAACACCACGGAACTCTACAGTGCAGGATAGTATACAAATAATGAATGTTTATGCATGCAATGGTAAGAATAGTTTCATGAGAGGAGACATGAAACATTCTATTCCACGAGGCAAAAAATGGGGGATAGAACCAGTCAAGTGAAATGAAGTTCTATTCAATGGGTGCTGTTGAATAGAACAAATAATGAAATAACGCGATCAAAGATCCACAAATCAGATGATGGGATTTACGCAGGATCTGTATAATAGTTATGAATGACAAACAATGAAAGGAGAGGGAGGGAAAAATGATATTCCATAAGAATAATGTTCCACAGATTAAGACAAGGACTCTTTCATGTGATTTGCATTTAAAACACACACAAAAATTCAGTTGCCAGCTGCTTCAAAACATTTACGAATACTCTACAACTATTACTGGGAGCATTATTATAAATTCACTTTTTAAATTCATCAAAGTTTTAAGTCATCAAAGGTTCAGCCAGAAACTGAGAATATTCCAAAACTGGGACCCTGACATTGGCCACTGAGTTGTTGGGTAGGCACAGAGTACACAAAAAGATGACGGCTTGGTCAACATGACTGGTCAAGATTGTTTTCCCGATCACTGGTTTTGTTTTCTTTTGTTTCATTTTGAGGAAGAGAGACAGCTCTCAACAGCTTGACCAAAAGCTGCTGCCCCCCACTATTCATAATTTGCCAAATTCCTTGAAATGAGAGTGTTTCAGGGAAAGAAATATAAACAATGCCACTACTTCCCCAACCCCCAATAAAAAGACTGAAGATGGAAGCAATTAGTTAAATAAACCAGTGGGGTTTATATCATTAAATTTCCTTGATTCAAACACAATCACTTGGAACGGTTCACTGTGTCCACACCCTAGTATGTCTAATGTCATCTTGGCATTTAAAGTGTGCAGTTTTGCCAACGAGGCACACATTTGAAGTGGAAAAGCAAAAGCAAAAATATCTGAGCCCAATACCAAAAACAATCCCTTTCACAAACCTTCATCTGAGAGTTATTTAAAGGGAAAGAAACAATAAGAAGAGGTAATAGTTTCATTTTGTCCCAATTTGGATGACTGATTGAACTGATTATGTAGAACTTCAGGCTCAGTTTGTTTTCACTTCTCATAATTGCTGGCCAGGTAGTTCTTTCCTAATGAGTTTGTTTTTGTCATTCAAAGGTATTTTGGAACGGACAGGATTGACTGTATTGACCATTTTAGCAAAATATCAAAGAATAGTTATATTACAATTCATATATATGACAACTCTGCATAATATAAAGTATCTATACTATATTCATCATCACCGCTACAATTATAGCGTGACACGATTGAAAATTTTACAGTGCACTTCAAGAGTTTAAGAAAATATGAACGACATACAAGACACACTTAGCACACAACGACAATGTCCGCCACACTGCTGCTGGCTAGTACACAAATGAGCTGTTAAATTTTGCCAAAACTTTCAAGTGAATTGTACATACCTTTTTCTGGGACAAGTGTCACTTAACTGTTGTGCCTTTAAACTTTTCCTTTTGCAAAAGCAAAATAAACACTTTTTTTGTTTCTGACGTTACGGCACAGTTAAAAGAGATATTTCATCGTAAAGAAATCTCTCCCTCTTTTAAGCTTTGCATTTTCTCAACGGGTGCTTTGATTTTTTGTAAATTTTGGAACTTAAAATCAGAATGAATATAATGAAATGTGATTTTCTTTCACCAATACGTGTGAAGTGTGACCATTAATGCTAAGTGCATGAAAAGAAAATGTCAACAAGTCAATAGTGTGGAGCTCCTACCCGCTACCCACCGTACTGTAAACTTGAACAAAACAGTGCGGAATGAATTTCTCCTTAACAGCGGCTTGAAGTCACAAGTCACACAAGAGTCCCAGTGAAACCTACATGATAAATCTAAGCACTCTGGAAAGAACATGTTACGTTACATGCATTACTCCATCTGAGGGGGGTTATGCGTTGTACTATTAAATGAAGAACCATGTGCTTTGTGGCCACGAGAACAAGTACTAACACTGATGTAATAAATAGGGTCCAAAATATAGAGGAGTTAAGAGTTCAAGTCAGCGGCAGAGTTGCTTTTTTTTTTACCTCTAAAATAGGTGCAAGGTCCAAGTAGTGACAGACATTCAATGTCCTACCACGTGCAAATAGGAAGGTCGAGCAATGATTTGTATAATTACAATTACAGATTTGCCCAACCTTGTCCAACTTCTTGAGCAATCCCAATATACAGATATTCTGTTGTCGTCTTGGTATTTTGGTCAATTTATTCCCTGGCAGATGGCACATCACATAAATACTGCAACAAAATTTCCGGTACTCTCGTTCGGACTGCTGGCAATGCCTTCTGCTCGACCATGCAGTGCAGGCATACCAACACATCATGCCACCATGAGAACAGCTTCTGTATCACCTCACTAAGGAGATGGCGATCAAGCAAGCCTCCGTTGTCTGTCAGGGGTAACGCATGTCGGCACAGCGGGAGGAGGAGGATCCCGCCCCTTCCTCTTGGTCACTTCATGGTCAGCTGAATGTCGGGCGGAATGAGCAGTGCCGTCAGTCGGGGGCGAGCAGTCACGTCTCGTTCTTGAGCTTCCTCAGGCCAAGTCTGGCATACTGCACCAGGTCCAGGGTACTGCTGTGCAGGGTCAGGTGGCCAAACTCACAGTCCAACTCCCGGAAAAACTCTGCAGGAGGGTGGGGGGGAGGATACAACAGATACAACAACTACTATGGAGTGCCACTGAACAAGTCTTGTTCATTGACATCTGAACCTTAGCCAAGTTTCTTCTTGGCTTATGAACAATGATCGAATAACATGCAATGGAGCTTGTTATTGGCTGAACATTGAAATGTGGCCACTTTTGCCCTTCGCATTTGACATAAGGACTTCTCCTGTGAAGGGACAAATTGCCAATTGCCCTCTCAAAAATGAAAAGGATAGGCATACAATGCATAAAATAACAACATATTACTAAAGGATTTCACAAAATCAATATTTAAAAAAGCCAAATTCTTCTTCAGTATTTGTCATGACTTTTCATACAAAATTGCAGAATATCTGTACAGGTTGGCAGCTCTGTTAATGACTGGCCACCTGTTGCATAAATGCATTTTTCAAGAGTATAACACAATGTAGGTGGGGATACGTCCACATTCTACACACCTTTGTTTTCCAGAGCCAGAATGTCTGCCTGCTCCCAGAAATCCAGGCCGTAGTATCCACAGTTAGAGTTCTGAATGTATGTGGACATCATGTTGACGATATGCTGGGGGACAGAGATGTTGCCCATGGGCGAGGACATGGCGTGTGGTACGCCGTTGGTCAGCTTGCCCGGCTGCGTTACGTGGGGCAGCAAGGAGGGCTGCTGGTGCAGGGCGGCGTTGGGCTCGCCGCCTCCGCTGTTGTTGCTGCTGCTGCCTTGAGAGCCCAGGCTGCAGGCTGATCCAACGCTACCAGCCGGGGAAGGGGTCGGGGACATTGGGGACGGGGTGCCAGTGTACCTGTGGCAGGGAGACAGTGAGGGTGAGGGGTGAATTAGAGGTTTAGCTGACTCAACAGGGAACTCTGTTTACCAAGGTTCTACAGAGAGTGAACACTGGACAAATCCGAGACACTGAGAACAGTGACATATAAAAAGATTTCCTTTCTTGTGCCCAGGTTGTTCATCATCACGTAGCTGACAGCAAAAGTATGCAATAAGCTAGAATACACATCTTGGCTAGTTAGCTATCTCTTTTAGTTCCATTTCATTGCTGGCAGGTTTTGAGCCCAACCAGAGTTTTGTCAGGGTCCAAGGCATGGAAGCGCATCCCTTACCCTTCAATCTTGGAATTTACACCTCTAGTTCTCCATCTTTTTAGAGTTTGCAACATGGTGAATCCACAAAATCTTTTCTAGTTGAGTACTGTCAACCACGTAAAGCCCAACATCATGTTCAGAAAGTTAGACTGTTAAGCAGAGCTGTCACCATTTTCACAAAGTGGGTGTACTGTACATGCTAACGTTAAGATGCCTGTACTGCAAGAGGGCCCTTCCAGGATGTCAAACCACAGGAGAAACCTTCAAAATTTCAAAAATAATTCCACAAAGGGGTGGTACGACTAGCCATCTCAGAAATGTCAAATCCCAAATTTTATCAATTATCCTTCTTCTGCTGGTTTCATGTCATAATTTACCTTTATCAGTGTTGCAGTTTTACAGGCCTTATTGTGTGCTAAGCCCTTTTGATACTTCACACTGTGAGTTAGCTTTTAGACTGTTCTTACACCCTTTCAATCACAAATCACGTTGAACTTAGCCTCGGGGCTACACTGCAATTTCTTTTTAATAATTTATGCATAATGATGATAACACTAGCTCGTGACAACAATTGAAGAGGAGTCAACTAGGTGAGGGGTTTTGGGACTCACTTTGAGGAACTCCATGATGATGGAGCTTGGGGGGCCTGCTGTGATTTGGAAGAGTTTTTGAAGTGCTCCCCGAGCACCTTGGCAAGTTTCATTCCGGCGGCCTTCTTCATCTTGAACATCTTCATGTAGAGGAGACCCTGGCAACGGTGGCTGTTGACCACAACAACATGACATCAAGGAATCAATGTCTTTTACTGTTCAGTTGTCAAATTTTCACACTGATTATCGGCAAATTGACTATTGATAGAATTGCTGTTCAGTCAGGGAGATGTCAGACATGAACACTTCATATTACCTTCACCAACATACTGAACCAGTCAGGTATTTCATAAAGGTAAGGTTATTTGAGAACAAGGGACGCGAGCTTGAACACGTCCAGCGTTAAATAGGACCAATCTCGTGTGTGCGTATTACTGTAGGGCATGTAGTGTTGGAATACTGAACTGACCGACTGACCACTGTGTGTTCAGTGCTTCCTGGGGTACTATGGGAACAAATTTGTAAGTCTGGTTGAGGAGGGCTCAAACCAATGACCTTAAAGAAAGCTTCTGAACAAGTTTGCAAATACCTTTCAGAGAAAAAAAAAGAGAAGAGGGATATCTGAGTATTGCATATTTTGTTTTAAGGAACTTATTTGTCATGGGCTCTCATGGTCCTTTAGAAAGTAATGTTCGACTTTCTGGACAAGGGCCGAGGATTTGCCATCATTCCCCGACCCTTGAGACCAGCTAACTCACCATAATACTGCTAGTTTCTTGTCCATGCTTAGAGCATCTTGGTTTAAGTGACTGCCTTTGAATTTAAGGATGAATCTGATCCAGACGACGAGAGGAGGAAAAAGAAAAGGATAAAGAAGCATGAATCATCATCTGTCACGGTTTGCAAAAAAAAAACCCAAGAGCCGCCGTTGCAACCTCAGCTCATCAAGTTCAACAAGGTATGACGTAACAGCAGGTGAAATTGTACACTGCATTATGACTCAGCTATGATTGGAGACTATTATCTAGTCAAGACATAATGACGCTCACAAATCAAAAAGGTATGACACTGATACAGCCATTATTGTGCATGACTGACCCGCAGGAATATGCACAGGGATATTACAACATTACCGGGTTACCCTGTATTTTGTTTCAAGTCATGTCAGCCTTGCAGGCACAGCTGGACTTAAAGTGCACAAGCCTTGACAAAGTTTTCTGATTGAAATGAGCCTTCCACTATTCTTTATCAGGGCTGAAGCCAGTTCGACAGAATCGATACGGTGTCGTTTTCACAAAGAAGTGTACATTTTCATGTTAAATAAACAGCTGATTATAATGCATGGAAAGAATAGATACTTCAATGTGCACTCCAAGTGCCATTTTTAAGTTTTAGAGTGCGTAGAAGTAGACATAAAGCCGGGGAGGGGGGAATCATCCCCTTTTCCTTCTGCCTAGAAGCTTTTTATACTACTGTTGTGAAAAACATATCACAGAGGGTGACATTTGGATGCTGGTATTGGTGAACCTTGCTCATACATATGCATAAAGATTAAACATGTACATCAGATTATTCATAAATGTAAGGATTAATTCATATGCATGAGCAAGCACAGCCAATGCCCTTAAATCCAGCTGACTATATACATTATGATTTAAATGCTCTTCAATAAGTGTTGCCCAGGCATTGAACTCACTTGATAATGTCACAGGTATCTGAATACATGGTAGTGGCTTTCTCGATGGGGACTAGTGGGTCATTTTCCATGGAGTTACCACACAGTATGAAGGACAACACCGCATCAAAGTACATCAAAGCCTTCTTGTTCTTGTCACTCTGAAGGTATCACGAAATTAGAGAAAAAAAAAAAAATCAAGTCCGCAGGTGTTTGCCAGGTGTTTATCATTACTCAATATGAATCTGCTCCTTGCGAAGTGTTTCTGTATTATCTTTATTATGTAAGCACATCATCTCAGTTTATGAGATTACAATTCTATGGCAGAAATGTAACAAAGAGAGCCATCAGTAACAATAAAACTGAGCTCGACACTTCTACGTGATTTATTTTAAGTGTCATGAATTCAATGCCTTCCAATATACATTTGTAATTTAAATGGGCAATTATCCCATGGCAAAATACCATCAAACACTCACAAAACACGAATATTTACTGTAAAAGGGAGACTCAAAAGGTCTATTTAGGGGGAGGGTAGGGGGAGTTTTATAAAATGGGAATGCACTGGTGCTTCCAGTTTTTGATTTGTGTCAGGTTTTTTGTCCAGGAAGATAATGATCAAGTATCTCAAAGCTCAACAAAAATGACATTTTGGACAACATGTTTTATCTGTTTCCACGAACTCTCTGCAAAAGTAGGACGTCTGGAGTGGAGACCTTTGTGAATGATTCAGCGCAGGCTGCACGAGGAGCATTAATCACACTCGCAGCTGTTGGGACTGAGAGTGCCCTACACAAGGGGATGTTACACCTTAACCACCCCCTCTCCCCTTTACCTATAGAATGTGACGTGCATGCCCAAAAGGTCAGGGGGGTAGATTTGACTGCATGGGTCACAATCCTTCCAAATCCTAGATTTCCCATTGGGATGCCCTGCTTAATGTGTGATAGGACGGGAGTATCCAGGCAAGAGGAAACAGTTGCTCTATTCCTGTATTCCGCCGAGGTCCCTGATATTCATTTGGCAGCGGTGAGACGAAAGAAGGGTTTAAGGGGATCCTAGATTGAGGTGTTTATAGACAGAATTGCTGCGTGCTAAGGGTGGCGGGTAAACGGAGCCCTTAATGACGACAGACGGATGATGCCGAGAGTCATGACGTGCTAAAAACAGGATTGCTGTCAGAACCGTTTATTGAGCTTGTGGTGCTCTGACTGTACTAAGATGGCTTGGTTGGGGAAATAAAACAGCTCAGTTTTACTGCACTATAACTTGTTTTGAGAAAAAAAAGCACATGACTACCTGAGCAAGAAATCAACATGACCTTCACGTCTTGACATGCACTGCTCTCTTCAGTTTGGTAAAAAGACAATAACGAACTGTGTAGGGTAGAATCCTAACAGCCTGATATTATCTAACATTTCGTTGACCTTTTAAGCTCTATGATTGCCTCATAAAAGAATGAATGATGAATCAGAAATTGAACCAGGCATTCACCAGACGTATCCACTCAAGAAAATAGGATATGAAAAGGAAACATTCACGCATTCTGCAGCAAAGCTGTGGACACAAAGGCGCAGGTCACAAATGCTGAAATACAAAAACCCTCATAAACAAAAAACACAGAAATGACGTAAGTACAAAATCCAAACTCTAAAACTGACACACAGCGCTTACAAGTTCAGTGTCAACGTTTGACGGTTATGATTAGTAAAACACAAAAGATATTCAGGTTTACAATCCAACTTAAAAAGAGTCTATTCTGGCTAGTCTCATCTTGATGGGACAGGGGTAATATAAACAGAAACAGGTGGTGAAGGGATTTTGAGGGTGTGGCCAACTGCAAGGCTGCAGGATGTTATCAGCATGACTGCAAGGCCTTTATCAGAGATTTACAACAGGATGGAGGGTGTGGCAAGTTGACTTGTTGCCAGATAGCTGAAGCTAAGCAGGCAGCAATAGTCAAACTCCAGCAGTCTCGTGGCTATCTCATGTCCCCGGAAATGTGGGTTTTTCTCCTTCCCAAATTGTTCCCATTAAAAGAAAAAAAAGTGGTGTGAATTCGGTTTCCTACGGCAGAAATTAAGTTACTCAACCAATTAAACTTCTCAAAATTTGAAACTTTGTTGTATGTTCAGGGTGTGTCTAGGCCAACATTTTGCTTTCTTTGTGGGGACAAAAAATGGGCAAGTGACTCGTATCTTAATGGAAATAATTTTGGCAAATCTCTAGTCTGTTTCAACAAATCCTCTGCAAAAGTAGGACATATTGAGTAATTTTCACTGAACTTGTAAGGTCCAAGTAAAGGGTGCATGGGGGAGGCAATTTAGAAGTTCAGGGATGGCTTAGGATAGAGGAGGTGCAGGGACTGCCACCACACTTGAAGTCATCACAACTGTTACTGTTAACTGAATGTTTTCAGACTGTCCCTAGCTTTCAGGTTAAAGGTCACTCATACCTGTGCATCAGCCTGTCTTTTAAGCTTCTTTCCCTCCGCAAGGTAAGCATCTGCAGTAAACTGCCTGCTGTAATGAAACAGAAAGAAAAATAAAAGACCCTTCCTATTATTAGATCAGTTGAAATGCGCCTTCTGCACACAACCAAACAAAACTAGAGTGTACATGCACATGAAGCAGAGGGCCAAAAAATAAAGCAACATTTGGCCAGAATGACGGCACTCACGAAATGAGAACTCTTTTCCATCTTTTTTGATTACGTTCGTCCGTTACCATGAAAGGCTTCTTGAAGCCAACGTAATTTAAAACTACCCCTATACACCGACTTATGAGATGTTTCACTTGTTCTGTACAGAACACAGGCATTGGAGAGATGGCAGTGGAAAGACAAAGGGCAGAATAATCTGCAGTCCTAATTTCACAGGGGGGACGGGGAATTACAACACCTCATAAATGGCCGCTCCTGTACTACTCTTGGTTTCACAGATTTGATAAACACAATATTTCCAAGTTCGGCCTCCATGATGACGCATTTTAACTTGCTTTCATTGGATAAGATTTGCAAAGGCTGTAATGGCAACTTGCCAATCCTTTTGTGAAGCTGGGTGACATTACATTTTCAGGATAGCCTTGCCTCAAGGCAAGTCGTGACAAAAACAAAAACACCCAGGAATCAAGTCCTCCCAACAGGAGCCAGATTACAGAGTCGGCTTGGTAATATTTGGCATTGGCAAGTAGATCACTAGACACGCTGGGCAAATGTTTCACAGTTTGATGTCTCACTTTTTCTCCTCAGCACTCAGTCCAGCACCGCAGGTAAGTATACAACTTCAGGCTATAAAGCCATCAAGGTTCGTATTGTCTTTGTTTTCTCTTCCCTTCTCTTCTCCAGAAATGATTAGTACCATTTTACAGGTGGGAATACCATAATCAGATCAATGTCAAGCCCCGGAGATCCTTAGGGATCTGCCAAGGGGCAAATGAGTTTCCTTTCTCCCCTAGATTAATGGCGCCGTAACGAGCTAATGAACCTCTGATCCAGTATCTCACCATATCGTTAATTATTTCTCTCACTTCATTACAGACGGACTGGACTCCAAGGAATGTGAATGTATTTTATTAAGACGTACTGCTCCGTTTTTCCGATTAAAAAAAATGTGCCACGCAATAATTAATAAGATAGAAGGGTGCTTGAGCCCTTAGGGTCTCTACGAACATTATTAATCATGATTTTTAATCAGAGTACCCTGGTTCTAATACCAGCTTTAAAAGAAATGCTTGGTATTGTCATTTGTATAAAAAAAACTTTTTTCACGGCTTTTCTTTTGTAAATATACGATAACTGCTTTTTATTGGCATATTGATGTTTTGGTTGCTTCCACTCTTCATCCAACTCACATTAGATTTCTTAAAATTGCCGCAAACCCTAAAAAAATTTCAAAACTGAACTTCTAGTGGGTCAAAAGTATGTATTCTGTCTGTTTTGTATTCTCCATCTTAATGGCTTGCAAGACCTGTAATCAATAAATTGTTAAAAGCATGGCACATTTTCTAATTAATGTTCGAAAACAGGCAAATAAAAAACATAAAGTGAATGTTCTTCATAAACCATTAGTGATTATGAAAGATTTTAATGACAGAAGACGGAAAAAAAGGCGTAGAAAAATACATGAGGTAGAAGACTGGGCGTAACAGTATCACACACTTAGTCTGTCTACCATTGTTCCCCCAGAAACAAGTTGCCTCTGTCCCATCCTGGAAGGATATTAGTGAATTATCACAGTTGCGATCGTCTTGCAGATATCCACCGCAGCACAAAGGGGGGGGGACAAGCAAAGGCGCAGCTTAAAAAGCCAGCAAATCATGTTGTTACACCTGCCAGCCCGGGTACACACGCACACTAGCCGGTTGTGGGTATTGAATGTCAAATCCCTGCTTGCTGGGCTGGTCTTGGCCAGATACGACACAGTATCACCTGCTGGCTTCTTGTACCGTGGCATTAAAGAGAGTGCGACACCGCTGCACACTTTTTCTAAATTTTATGCATACACGGCTACATGTAACCCCTTCCTACTCTCCACTGTTCCAGTTTTGCCTAAGTTTTGGACCGTAAACATGGTGGGGATGGGTAGAAGAACTGAAATGGGAGGGAGGGAGCCTAGCGGGATTCAGGATCCACTCGAGGAGCCCCCCCCCATTTTTAAGTTAGGTCTAGTATACATATCTGGCCATCTAAGACATTCATTTCAAAGGCAAATGGAGGCATTGAGAAAGATAATGTTGTGCACAACGATATATTCCAGAATTTTGTAAATTTAGGGTCCAACTTCTAAACTTGGCAGGCAATTTTTACAGTGAAAGAGAAGAAAAATTTGATGGGGCACCAGGGGCTACTTCTACAGATAGAATACTGCCCCGATGCAGGGGAAATGTCCACTGATTCAACCCATCAAAGGGGTGAGTAAACTGTTTGAAACTGAATTCATTCACATCCCCGTTCTTAATTTACATCCTATTATCAGCTCATTAATTGCCTTCATGTCCAATGGAGTTTCAATAAGAAAAAAAATTACAGCCGGTAAGTTAAACGTTCACAACAGTGAAGAATGATGTATGAATTACTCAGCTAAGAATATTCTAGTCATGCAGCACATGTATTCATCAATCGATGCACTTCAAATTAAATAAATGGAGACAGGGCTCTGCCGCTCCTTTAAGCTCACTCCTGTACTAACATAAACCTTGTTTCCCTGGTGCTGATCACAGACATTGCTGCCTTCCTGCAGGGAAGATTAAAGGCATTTGGGTCTCGCTCTGTCGTTTTTTCTTTTTTGGGGGGGGGAGAAGGTGACGTTTGGCATAGTCAGCGACTCAGTCTGGCTGCCAACATGAACGACAGGTTAAACGGTTAGGTTTGTTTAAGTCCTGCTCTGGGTCCACTGACTTCTACGGAGGAAGCTTATCAATGCGGAAGGAGGAAGGGGGGGAACTTACAGGCTCAGCCTGATTAAGGCGATGGTTGGAGTTCTGCCTTGCTCAAAGGAACGGCAGGCTTATAAGTCTACCTTCAACATACACCTGAGGGCAAGTCCCCACCGTATGGTACATTGGTGAAAGTTACACAAGGTATAACTCTACACTATGGGACAATCTGTTTTTCTTATTCTCTTTTTTTTTCTCTTCTTGAAGGCATGAAAAATATGAGTGATTGTCTGTGGCAGCCGCTTCAATATGGAGACTGGCCACAGTAGCCAAGGGGAGTAGTCCCCATAATTGCTGCAATCTGCCCTTCCGATACTGATAATGAAACAAAGTACAGGAAGTCACACCAGGACTGGCGCGCTAAGATTCCTGTCCTCATGAAATCCACTGAGGTTTGAGTAGCAACTCAAGTTGCAAGATTACAATTGGAAACTCATTCTTGCCCGATCTCTTTCAAATCACCATCCCTTACAAATATAACACTATCTGCACTGTAGAAAAGAATGTTTTGAATCTCGAGGTAAGATTTGAAAGAGTGCTTTGCACCTGCATCCTAACGTTTGGTTCTGACATTGATGGGGTTTACTGCTGATCATGCCCTGTATCACACCATGTTGTTTTCTTGTGCCTGACCAGTTTTGTTGACCATGTTGTGTGTGAAATACTAGGAATGACAGTTTTTAACTACGGTTAAGCAAACACTGCATGTTGCCTTTAAACGTAATGTCAAAAATGATGCAAATTGGCCATACCTTTCTTCAAACTCCATGCCTATCCGTTGCCTATCCATCATATTTTTTCTTGCAACAAGGGGATTAGAGTTTTTGACATAGTCTGCACCAACGGCGACATCTCCCCACTCCTCGCCGACTGACCGGTGTCCATTCCTTGTGCAGGTTACGTCATTTGACACACTGGTGGAGTCCTGCGATCTATCAACTCGTTCTTCGGCCTGAGGTGGGGGCGAGCCCCAGGCATGTCCTCTCACTACGGCTCCACCAGGCACTGCAGAGTTGGACGGTGCATGCAGAAAGTTTGTGCCGCCGCCGCCGCTGCTGGCACTGCTGCCACTACTGCAGCTGCTGCAACTACTGGAGTCCATGAAATCATTGGTGGCCTTTTTGCGTCGCTTGGTGGGCTGCTGTTGCTGCTGCGACGACTCGCGGTCGCTCCTGCGACTGCTACTACAGCTGCTTTGTGAGGATAGTAGGCTAGAGACGCTGTTGGTGCTGCCTCGCCGTTCAGGGGGCCGCCTCCTGTCCAAGACAGTGTCGCTGTCGGGGAGAGATGACAACCTAGTCAGAGGACAGACGGCAAATGGAGATATCAAAATCTAGCTGGACACATACTAACCCTGTCAAGCAGAATTGAAAACCCCTACTTTGGTGGTTCAACTTCACAAAATATTGAAAGGGTCTGTGACTATTAAAAAGTAAATAACAAATTACAATACTATTAAATACCGATGGAAAATAGCCTTCTCTCCCTACAGCAACTCTGCGAATGTGCATCTTAAGGCAATGGAGGAATGTGCATCAAAAGCTGTCACCAACCTCGGAGGAACTTCCTGCACACTTTGGTTGCCCATACAAAATGACAGTCAATGTTTATAGTTAACAATAAAGAGTTCTTAAGGAGGTCTTATGGCTTATCATGTTCCCATAATGATATCTCCTGAAATACATGCCCAATTGGGTTGTAACCTTGTAGATATCTAGAGAGGCGTTGCAGATGAAAATTGACCTGATGTCAAGATAATGTCATCACATGACTAGTCACGTGACATTAAAGGGGCACTTACATATTTATATAGTAGGTTAATTTCTCAATTTGACTAAAGCATGCAAAAAAGTTGTCTGTTCTGTCGTGACACGGACAGATAACCTCTGGTTTTATCTGTGACTCTTTGAGTTAAAATTGACCCCTCCTGCCATCAACAAAAGATGTAAAGGAGTAAGTAGCACAAACCTGTCGTGGCAAAAACCAAGATGAGAAGAATTCATGTGACTTGCTATATGGCCCAGCATTTATCTTCCCTGCTTTTCTATGGCCATGGGCCACTCTGATTTCTACGACCCCCAAGATCCTTAAACCACCCTTCAAACTTTATATAGGCACAATGCGGTATTTGCAATGATAAATCCGCTGCCTGATGTTGAGTTCAGACCACGTGAGTGGTTGTTGGTTGCTGATTCCTTTTTCCAATTCCCTCTTTTACGAATAGTGCCTGGAAGAAACAGTAAACACCATGGAAATCTGGATTTCTAATTGACTGCAAGTTTAGACAGCCCTGTTCCCGCATACCGGCGGAAGCTGTGCTCCTTTAAGATGGAAGACTTACTCGTGTTCCAGCTCCTCGTTGTGGAGGATTCTTGAAGACTTGATGCCACTCTCACTCTTTGGTTTCTTGCACCCAGACAAAGGCTCCTTGACAGGATTCTGTCCGGTGAAACGAACGTCAATTAAAACAGTTTAAAAAAAACCAGATATGCGTGTATCATTAGAAAGGAATGGGCAATTATATACAATTTGTCATTCCATTTAAAAAAAAAACGTTAAAAAGCTTTTTAACAAAAAAGTACGAATGTGGATAAAAATCTGGCAGCACCATTATGTTTTACTTTCACTTTTATTTTTGGAAAAAACAACTTCCTTTTCATTTGTGAATTAGAAATGATGATGGGGACAGTAATGGGATGATGCCATGTCACTTTCACGCGTAACTACCCGTCACTAGTTTTTTAAAAACATGTTCAAGCACTTCAATAACTGCGTGACCAAGTGATTCTTCTTCAGAGGCTCACATTTCAGTTTGCACACAGATCACTCATACAAGTATAACTAGTGTAGCTTGCTTTTTATAGGCTAAGCCGCTTTCCATATATCAACAGATGATGCTACAACAATCTGCCTTTGGTGAGCTTCATTTTTCACTTGCACAGGGGAAAGAGACTGACACGTGACCGTCTAATGTTGCACAAGGGTGCCTCCGGTGCAGGAGAAATATTTGGATGCCACTTGGAGTGGTACCAGGTGGTAACGTATTGTGTTGCATGTACTGATTGATGTTCAATGCTTATGCACTGATTAATGACTGGCTCACTGACAACAGAAAACACTGGAACACACAGGGCACTTGAAGCCTCTGTAAGTTGGGGGGCTCTTGACTGATGACAAGTGTGGTACCACCAACATTTCTAAGCTGCATTTCCAGACTGGAGAGGACCAATTTGGAAAAAGAGTGATCTGCCGAGTGTCTGTCTTGGGATGTCACTTTCCATGCATCATTTTTCATAGTTAATAACGAATTCTTCAATGTGCCTATACGGTATCACACACATAAGCAATTAACTGCTTCATATGCTTATTCATCGTTGTTAGCACTGACAAAAATTACAACTTAATGCATGTAATTCAAAAACAAGGTCAAAAGTGCCAAGTCCTTGTGAAACAGCAAAACCCAGCTGGTGTTGTCAACTCTTTCCCATAATGTGAAAAATAATGTGAACAAATGACCTCATCAGTGTAATTTTAATGGTAGTGCCCCAGTTATAAACTCCCTCTTTCAGTTGCCAGATAAAAGCAAAGTTGGACCTTTTTAGGGATCCTTTTGTTTTCAACTAAAGAATCACCAATGTTTACATCAGAAAGTAAGGGATAAGTAGACATTATGACCAAGACAGGCCTCTCAAAATTTGGTGTGAGATGTTGCTGCGCTAATTGGACCAATGGACAAATCCATGAGCATACAGGCCCTAAATATCAAGTCTTTGGGTCTCCACATAGTCCGATGTGAAACATTACCAATGTCGAGCAAGACAGTTTAGAGGAGTCAGCTGACGGCACGCGACCTGCTGAATTAAGGATAATCATGATTACATACATGCCTATCCTCTTGATGTTGACAATGAGAGCGACTTGGTGGACACTTTAAACCCAACTGACAATGCGACAACTATTATGAAAACACTGTCGCACTTTGTGCCATGCGCACTCAAAATAGTGTGTGCCAATGGTGTATTGGCCCAAAGGGTTGCCACTACCCAGACATAAAACTCCCTCTATCGTGCACATACAGAACCAATACACATGCTAAAGACTTTACAAACCTCCTCTTCCAGGTCTTCCTGTTTCCTCTTACAGGCTTTGACCAATGGAGGCGGTCTCTCCTCCTCGAAATCTAGCAGCTCATTCCTGTAAGAAAGCTCCGAGGCACCGCAACTGTGCCCTGGTGAGGGCCTTTCTGTTCTACAGGGTTGCCTGGGCCGCCCGGGTACCCGATTGATGAGCGACAGGCTGAGTTTGACAATAAGCGAGGGGATACCATCCTTGTAGGTTATCTCCTGTGGGTGCGGAGCCGAGGTTGGCCTGTCCGAGTCCTCGTTCTTGATCGGCGACAAGAGAGGCTCATGGGTGATACCGAAACCGGGCTGGTTGATCATGGACAATAGCACGTCGTCCAGGATGGGCTTGGCGGGAGACGCTCCTCCCTCAGTCTTGACCAGGCTAGGTTTCTCCTTAGTTCTGCTGCCCTTGCCTGACGCTTTGCTTTTTATTTCAGCGCGCGTACTGGTTTTGTGGGCAGGACTGGGCACCATGTGAGGCTTACTTGTTCCGTTCACCTTTTTCAGTAATGGCGGCCTTTCCAATTCATCATCTGAATCACTGCTGTCCGTATCACTCACAAACTCCTTGGATGTGGGCTTTTTGGCCGATTTCTTTTCTGGAGTTCTCATTCGTGGTGGGGTCTTCTTGTCCCCCTTCAGAGTCGTCTTACAACTCTTTGCCTTGATTTCAACCTTGGGCTCAGCACCACTTTTACTCGACTGCTTGTTCAGCTTAGCACCCTTCTTGGATTCCTTGGGCGGCAGGTCACTCCGAGCATGCGATGCCGTTTTGGACCTCCCAACCGTAGGGGACTTTTCTGGCGCCTTCTTGGGCCCACGCTTGTTTGTGCCCTGCTTAGTGGCACTCCCGCTGGTTCTGACTGGGGACTTGGACAGTGGTGTCCTCCGCTCCGTCAGCAACTTGTTGAAGTCGTTGATGCTGTTGTTGTCATTGTACGTGTACTTGCTGAAGCTGCCTTTATCATAGCCCTCGGGTGGGGTCAGCGTAGTGGTCAGGTCATTGATGCCCAGGACGAAGCCCCCACTACCTTCTCCTCTCTTCCCTCCCGCTGCTGCCACCACGGCCGGGCGGTGTTGGTTGGTGTTGGGGAAGGACTGGGTTTCCTTGATGGTGAGGGTCGGTGGAGTTGGGGCTGTGCTGGGGACAGCTGGTGGATTGCTGAGGGGTGGCTGTTTGGGGACATTGAGGGCTCCTGGTGATTTCTTCCCCTCAGTCATCTTCTTGTTGATGAGATCGTGGAGGTTGTACGTTTTGTGGGTGGGCTTGTCCTAGATAAAACAGTTTCAGAGGCAAAAGTGACAATGTAAACTTGAAACCAAAAATGAAAACAAGTGAAAGTAGATTCAAGACAAGTTCATTTTCATGCAGATAAACAAATTGAAACTAATAAAATCAAATCACAAAATTTGAATATGTATTAGCTGAAATCCTCAGTTTAAAAATGTCAGATCTGTTGGTGTCAAATCGTAAATATAATGAACAGACTGTCTGACCCATTTGAATTTTCTTTACCCCTGACCTCCATCAGGTTGATGGCAACAATGTCAACACAAAATATGGAGGGCAAGCAGTTCTGGAAAACCTGCCAGGGGGCATCCTCTTGGGGGAGTGGCTAAATAGGCTCAGATGTGAACTTTAAATGTCCTGATACATAACAGCTGACAATGATGGATCAGCCTCCCATGTCAGTGTCCCAGTTGGCTGTTACCTGATCAAAACCTACAATGGGTTCCCCCTTCTTATCCTTTGGTGACCCATGCATGTAGCTTCGGAGGGGCGCTAGGATTCAAGTAACATTCACAGTCTACATAATCTTAAGAATGCTAGGAGAGCACTCTCCACTTTGAAAGTAACCTTTACTTTTTTGCTGTCCTTATTGGTATGAACTTATTGGTGAACATGCACTGAGGACACGAATGTGAGATTGCACATTTTACTGACATTAACTCCCACTTTAATAGTATGACTAAATAGTAAACCATCAATACTGTCGGAGTGACAGAGTGAGTGAGAGAGTTTTGACATGTCAAACAGCTTATGCAACCCTGATGTAAAGAAGATTAAAAACTGATGACAGCTGTACTTTGGGATTTAAATTTCACCCTCTACTTTATGATGAGGATGACTGGTTTCCTCCCCACGTCTCCTCCCTTCACTGAGGTGTACTAGGAGTGCTCTCAATGCATGTAAACTTTTTCCCAGGGGTGTTATCCAAATCTCAGCTTCACCTCCAGCTTTGCCTGATGTTTGCTCCCTCTGAATTTGGAGTTTTAAGCTGAGGAAATAGTCTGTTTTGGTGAGAGGAATATCAAACTACATGTGACCCACTCTATGAGCATGAGTCACAAGGCCTTTTTGTTTCAGTCATTTTGATTCAGTTTTTGTCAAAAAGGGCTTTTCATGTTAATATCTCACTCACTTGACAGTCCAAATTTTGTGGGGAAAAAGTATTGATGATTCCTATTGAAATTTGTAGTGCAGGATTTTCGAAAGGTCCATACTTCAAGAGTTGCACTGGTGACTAAAGATGGAAATGTAATCATATAGTTTGAACTTAATAGACCTACAAGTGGTTTTGATGTCAGTGTTAAGCCAAGACAGGGATGGAAGTCTAGATTTCAAATACCCCACCCCTGTTAAGGTGCCAAAACGAGACAAACAGATTTGGGGTGGGTGAGCAGGTGGGTTGGAGGGTGGGGCGGCTTACGGCAACCAGAGCCTTGACTGACCTGAGGTGGAGATGACTCATGGTCACTGGAGCTGGCATCGCTCTCACTGTCCGTGTCATTGCCAGAGCTGCTGTCATCATCTGATTCACCCGAGGAGCTGCCGCTGGAGCTATCTGACAGCCGGCTGGTATCCATCTTGCCTGAATGCCTGCAGAGGGATACAGGATACTGGGGATCAGAGTTGGGATATTGATAACACACACTCACTCAATATTCATGAGTAGTTCTATTATATCAAAACTAAAGCATCAGTCCCAACTATATTTGGAACTGTGCCAACTATAATGCTGCAGATGAGATGGCCCAACTGTAGTCCACAAGTTTCTGTTTTGTTTCCTTTGTTTTGGCGGGTGGCTTACTCCTGAAAAAAATCATAAAAAACAACAAACCACCGTGGCATTAATTAATTCCATGACATAAATAAAACTAGATTCTACAAGCACATGTTGCTGATCTGAATGGAATGATGCTGGCATATGCTTTTTCTCTCAACGTAGTTATTTCACTTGTGTAATTGTATAATGTATACATATTCATTCTACCACAGATTAAACAGGTTCTCTTATTATGCTATGAACACACCATGAATTTGAGAGGTAAATTTTTTCCTTGTTACACTGCCTTCTTTTCCCCAACCTGCCGCCTGCCTGTAATTGGGAAGTCAAGGCTAGGAGACTCTGGGTAATATTTGTTCTGTATGTCCCCACTGATGGAGTGCAGATGGTTGACCTTCGACCTGTGGGGCCTACTGTGAGACAGAAACAGTTCATTCATCCCTTCAAAGCCAGTGCACAATCTAGTTCCCACCAAATTCAGCATTTTTTAAATATGATACCTTGTGAAATGACTCAAGCATAAAACAGGTACGAATCAGAACATATCAATAATTTATGGTGGATTTACAAGAGCTCTTGGATACCAATAATAACTGTGTTCAGCTAGGGCACAGATTCCAGTTGAGAGACCCTTTTTAATGACATGATTTTGCCTACAGTCCTGTTAACTGTACGCACTTGAATGTAGACATGCTCAGTTTAACTTTGGTAATATGCATATTTTTCATCCCTTGTCACACAATGGCACGGTATAACAGGCCCAAGCCCTCCAATTTTAAGATAATTTTCCTCACACCTAGCCGGTTCAGGTTAACAGTGTTGTCCTTTTTGTTGAAGGTCCTTTGCACTTTTATCACATCTACTCATATGTACACAAACTTTGTGCACACATATATTTAGCAGTGACACAGCTTGGACTAGCAGCAGATGGTCTGCAAACAATTTTCTGGTTCATTCCCAACAGAGTAACCATAAAAAAAGAATAAAATGTACCCATCTGAATCGAACAGCTTTTCCCGGCAGACAGAGGTCAAACTGTTTGCCATTCATTTCTCTGAGACGTCAGCAAACATTCTGTTATACCTGTTATCTTCAGATTGATTGGATACAAAACACCTTTGGGGTGTACAAAAGGCATTGAATAGTGTACCCCTGCATCTCCGTGTACACGTACATGGACAGATGTTCAGACAGGAAAGTTTGAAAACGAAATTAAAGAGACGGGGAAGGAAAAAACATTTTAAATCAATCTGAGGAAAAGAAATGGAAGAGGAAGTCGCAGGTAAATTGGGAGAGGGGAAGCAGTCAAAAATGATTTCGTCAGGTCAATGGCTCAATGTGCTTCCTGACACGTCTAAATCTCACCCCCTCTCCCAAAACAGGGGCCACAAGAGGTGCCCAAAGATTAGGGCACTGAACCCCCCTCCGCATGTGGCACGGGGTGAGGGGGTAGCAAGGGGTGAGGGGAGGGCAGCTATGCAATGACCTCTAGGGGGGTACATGTACATACTTGGAGTGACTGATGACTTCAACAGATGACATGTGTCAAAAGTTTATCATACATACACTACTGAATCAGGAGGCTAAAAAACCTAAGAACTAGGAATGTAACATTTGTGGAAATGATGCAGACCAAACAACTGTCAAATAAATATGTAATCACTGCTGCTTCTCATCACCACTACTGAAGAAAAATCTTGTCACATCTTTAAAAGACAAGGAATGTAATATGTCAACATATACTGTCTCGTTCAAAAGAAACTACAGGAGACGTATATTATTGTCATGAATATATATACTGACCATTTGATTAATTACCTGATTTGAAATCTGCAGACAGCATGGGAAAAAGATATGTTTATCCCAAATGCCGTATAACATCTGCATAATTGTAATAAACTATGCATTGTATGCAAATGTGAAGTTTCAGGGACATTCACTTTTTTCTCTTGTCCTTCATTGTGTGCCACTATAGTTGCGGCATCTAAGCGAATTAGTCAATATGTTCACAATTTAATCCCCCAGAACAAGACTGGATCCTTACTGGATATAATGGACTTCTCCTGCAAAATGTTTTAATAAAACAGGTGTGACTGCTTGTATGTTTCAATGTGGGACAGTAAATCCAAGGAGATGATCAACGTAGTCTACCTTTGGAGATGTGAACGACAAACAACAATTCAACACAAAGGAAGAACCATCAGCAACATTCAGGTGTATGCACTATCAGTTCCGTGGCCCTATCAATCAAGCAACCAGGTGAGAGCACTGTAAACACTCCAAACGCTCCCTGGGAGTCTATTCTCAGAATCACAATACAATGTCACACACCACTGCCAAATTCCTGTCAGTTTTGCAAAAGGGAAGGGAGGGGAGGAGGGAGGGAGGGACGACAAACACAATGAGGATCCCCATTGAGAGCTGGCCCTGGACCAGGTGTGGATGAAAGACAGAGAGAGAGAAAAAAAAACAATAACGGACGGGACAAGGAGACAAACAACTTTGGTGATATCGGGGTGGCTGGTTGCTATGCATATGCCCTGCCAAGGACCCCTGCTCATCTCCATATTGTCTGGTAGGATGCAGCCAGTTCCTAAGATTTGACATTTAAAGGTGCAGCGGGCTCAACCTTTTAAATCTGACCGGGACATGTCACTGTAAACTCAAGCTGGTCCCCTCTGCTCTCCTGTGGGTGTCAGTTGATTTGAAATATGCCACGTGCATCACCTCTGCCCCAGAGTGGATGCCTGGGATGATGTGGATGAAATTGCAGACAAGCCCAGTGATGCATGGATCTCCCGCATGGAGTAGGCCTTGTCACTCAGAAGTGTTATAAAACTGAAAGCCCCTTTAAAATTATTTTGGCTGAAGTGGGCAGTGGCCATTAGCACAATAAATAAATGAATGTGTACTTAGACCTAACTGTATGGTTCACAAAAATGAGCGATGTATATATAATCCTGCAGATAATAACAGTCTTTAATCTTTCTTTCACCTTTTGGAGGACTGAGGTAGCAATGAGTGGTTTTTAAATCTTGCCGATGCTTTCCCCATACGTAAAAGAAAACTCCAAATGGAAATTTACTGGGCAAATGGGAAAATTACTATTGAATTGTAAAAAGAGGGCCTTGAGCCTTGTACATGTACGTAAGTAATGAACACAGTTGAATGCGTAAAACTTACACATACATGGAAAATTTGCTACTATTGCTAAAATTACATACGCTGAAATCATCACCTGGTGTATGTACATTGCGTCTTGAGGTGTTCAAACTCAACTAAAAAAAGAGAGTCTTGATACTCTGAAATCTGCAATACATTTTTGCTGAACAAAACAACAACAAAATGGACAAATAAAAATCAACGATTTGCCCAGACTCCAACTTTAATATTTCAGATCCATCAGGCAGCCCATATGTGCATAACCTCCACAGTTTTGATTTCAGCAATGGACACACTTGAGCAACAACTTCACCGCATCGACGTGCAATTTGCGCCTATGTTTCCCTCCTCCGTGCTGTCGAATTTTTGGCACGGCCAGTGGCAGCACGACCCGGTGCCAGATCGGCATATTGCCGAAGACACAGATAGCAGTTATTAAAACGCCCCCGTAGGTGTTGACTGATGTTAATAACTTGCTCCGGCTGCAAAAAGCTCTAATGTGCAGGCTCATGCATTTCCGGAGCTCTCCTGCTCCCATTTTTTTTCTTTTGGCTCCACCAGAATCGAGGTTAAATTATTTGGTTTCAGGCAAGCGATATTACTCACTGGGTCCCACTTGCATTCACGAAACACAGGTGAGGCTGCCCTTAAAGGTTGACACTGCCCTCTCCGTTCACCTGAGCCAAAAAAAACCTTGCCAAATCCATGCCTGTAATAATCACTCAACGTGAATGGTTACCGAACAAAAATTCATAAAGCTACATCACTCATGAGACAAGATCGTCTCTCTGTATGCTATAAAGCACGCACGCATTGCACTCGAGATCTGACTTGCAATATGCATATAAACAGAAATCTAAAAAGAAAACTGCAGTTTTATAAAAATGTTGTTATTCCATTACATTAATCATTAATCTTACCCCTGGCCAACCATAATAGCCACATTGTCACATTAAATCTAACACCCCTATCCCAATGTTCCAATAATGAGCCACTAAATACCAGTCATTATCATTGCCGTGCAGTGCCCAGACAAATTTTACCATATCGGAAATCATAACTGAACCCAATTTACATTTAACAATTCCACAACCAGCTGATGGACCGTGACATATCCACACTGTTAACAATGCCTTTAGCAACCAGCAAAAAAACCTTGATGCAAGTCATAAACTCAGCAAAATTCCATTAGAGTAAATTCAAATTAAAAATAAAATATGCTGGGTAAATCCACTATCACATCGACATGACAAAAAGCTATTGGCTGTTTCTTTTTGAGATGCAAATTATAGGAACAGGACAAAACTCTATCATATTGATTCTTTCAGCCTAAAACAGACCATGGATTTTGAAATGAAAGGCTAAAAACAGACCTTTGAGATAAATGCAGGGAAATACAAGCTGTCTAGTGATTCACATGTATGCATTAAAAATTGGAAGCACATTATTAAAAGTCTGCTATTGAATTTTTGGAGTACCAGTAACTTCATTATATTCAAATGAAACAAATAAATGCCAATAATGCATTAAATGCTCTCCCAACACCGCTGAAGTGTCCTCTTCCTGCATCAGTAGTGAGTTAAAAAAAAACAACAATTTGGAACGAGCATTAATTCGTAAGCCTCGTTTTTGCTGTTTTGTTGTGATGTTTTGTTAGTTTTCTGTGTTTTTGTTTTTAATTATATATTTGCCTCATATGTTTTTAATTTTTTTTTAGTGCTGTGATTTATTGGACTTTTAATTTTGGGGGGGGTTGAGTAATTCTTAATTAATATTAATGAATTTTTAATGATTGTTATTGCTGGGCACCTATGGAAAACAGTGCTTTGTCACTATGTCTCCCCAGGGTAAAAAATAAATAAAATAAACAACACCTAAAATGTACAAGGGACGTTTGGTCAATAAACATCATAGGGTAGAAAGCGAACCCTCCCCCCCAAAAAAAACCCACCCAAAAGGGAACATTTGGGGGGTTCCCTGAAATTGGTGATTAATCCACAATACAACTTGAAGTTAGTAATAAATAGGGGCCAATCTATTACTTTCTCTTTTAATACCAAATATCTTTTATGTTAAGTTTTGTTTTGTATCTTTTGTAACTGTTATTTTTTGTGGTGCAGAACCCAATAAAAAAAATTAAAATTCAATATCTACATTCATGTGCTCAACATGCTAATCTCTGTAATTTTTAAACAAATTACAGTTGAGCAAAGTGGAAAGGGGTAAAACCAATAAATTGGAAACCTGTTAAAGGTCAGGGTGCAAAGTCCAATGCTTGCAACCAGAAAGACTAGGCAAATCACTGGCTAACCATTGACAACAATGCTTTCACTTGGTCATTAGCAGCTGCACTTATTCCAAAGCGCCTTAATTAATCACTCTCCTCCTGCCAGCTTCTCACGCATGGAACACTTTCTTCCACAAATACCTTCTTAAAAAATGCCTGCATATTTGTACATATTTGGTTCACATTTCCATCAAAAAAAATTGTCCAATAATATGGTATTTCACTTTAAAAAACACATTTTATAAACTAGACTGATTGGAACCCTGACTTCTGAAAATCACAGGTCATTTTCTTGTAAGGTGGTCACAAGACCAAGTGATGTACAGCAATTTGCTGAATTTTTTTGTGATTGTGCTTAAACATTAACCTGCAACTTACAAGATAACCCTTTGCCAGTCGGTAACGCGAAATGACCCCACAGGGTTATCTGTGAGAATAATATTTTGATAAAATGATAAGGCATTCAGCAAAAAGCCTGACCCCATCCAGAAGAATGTACATGTAGTTAAACCGAATACACTCACGTGAATTGAATTGAAAATGTATTAAAGCAGCTAACAGCATTGACAGCATTCCAGCACCCCCCTTCTAATGGTTAACGAGGCATGTGCAGTCCATTGCCTGTGCTGGTTTGCTAATCATGGTGTACATGTATGTGCAAGCCATTAACAGCTGACTGCCTCCCCTCCCTCCACCATCAGCGAACCATCCAGACTCATTCCCTCCCTCATATGTCAAGAACATCTCACTTTGCGCTGCAAAATCTATCACCCCAGTTTACCCACTGACCTAGCCTCCCGCTTGACTTTAAAGGGCAGCCCGCTCCTCTCCCTTCAACAGACTGTTGGCACTTGTCGGATGTGCATCGCGGACAACACCCGCAAAATGAGATGCCACAAAATGTGACAAATGTTGACAATTATTTTGTGGAACCCAAGATCAGCAGACACACCAGCTACATCACAGTGTTACTTTGCTCAAAGAGCGAAGGACAGCACTAAATCATTGAAGGTGAACAAGCACAGCATGAAGGAGTCAGTTCACCCCTTTAAGTACTACCGCCAGCATGCACTCTTGGGGGGGGAGGAGAGAGAAAATCTAGGTAAGGCGATGACAAAATAAACACAAAAAGTGCCAAGCAACCTCGGCCCTGGCTCCCAAATTATATTCCGCAGATAAATAAACAACCCTTGAGCCTTCCTCTGTTATTTTTTCTTTCTTTTTTTGAAGTGTGACTGCGAGGAAAACGATTTTATAATGTGCAACAATAAATGTAGGTTTTTCCTCCCTCGTGGACTATGACTCTGTGAACCAATAGAGATAAATCGCGGGAGAATGTACAAATAATACTATTGGCACTTCTATCTGTGAACAAAGTGGCATTGCATGGCCACTGAAATGTCAGCTGTCATATGAATGGAACTGTCAGGTTTGTGGATGTGCCCGTGTTGATCACCGGTTGAATACAACACCAAATACAATCCCCTCCCCCCTGAAAAAAAGAAATTCAAGTGCTGATAATAAACTCAGCCAAGTCGGTCAATGATAATTTCACAAATGTAAATGATGGCGACAGCTGTGATACTTCAACAAGTCCATCCATTTGTGCATAGTCAGTTTTACGACTGGAAGTGAATGTATCAATGAATGCTCCATGTGTGACACCTGAACACTGTACATCTGCAACTGTTGTGAATGCAAGGGACACTGGCAATATTCACCGAGTTAATCACGGAATAAATCCTGGCTTGATACATATAATTGGCTTTTCCACAAGGGAATAACCCTTCTACAATGCATGATCTGTACTGTGATAGACAGACAATGGGTTTAGGTGTGGACAGTTAGGAAAACCTCTGCTTTAATTTTAAGTACAGAAATAAACGCTCTGTTTAAAACACACTGGTAATGCTTGCAAGCATGGTCTTACTTTCTGAAACATCAGAAATATGCAGTGATATTTGTACCCTATAGTAACTCTTTGTCGATCAATGGATAACTGATTGTAATTTTGCTACTTTTTTATGACAGCATCTACTGCTTAATGCCTCAAATCTCATTACAGCCTTTCACCATTCCAGTTGTTTTAACCCTTTTCTGTCAATTTTTTCCTTCTACTACCCATATTTGTAAGAAATCCAACCAATCTTGTGAGGTATGGTTGCAATGAATAAATAATGAAAGTCTAATAAATCCCTTGTCAACAAGTGGCAAGAAATGCCTGTACCGATTCCACGCCAGAGTTACACAAAACAGAAGGGGGGAGAGATTCAATTACAGAATGAAGACCAAATGGTCGGTTGACTTGTGAACACACAGGTATATGTACATGTATTTTGTCAGTCATAAATGTTGACCTAACATTGCCCAATAATATCAAGATGGTTCAGTGCAGGGAAGGGCAGGCGGCGAGATGTGATGAATGATCCATGGAGACAGGGATTATGGGAGGGGGGGGTTATGGTAGCAGACCAACTAGGATCATGACTCTACATTCCCCCCTTGAGGGTATGGGGACCGTTTGTATGTTTTTAACAGATCACTGGTTCCCCACCAGACCCGACATGAAATACTTGCCTAAATCAAATTCTGAGTCAGTGCACATTTTCTTATTTCCCTTCCCCCTCTTTCGTTCTATTTGTTATCATAGTGACGAAAAAGGTCACAGCTCTTAGGTGAAGTCGACTTAAAATTCTGCTTCTCCAGCCAAGAATATCAATCCAGAGGAACCCACGCACGGAAATTCCAATTTCTGGAATGACACTGATCACCGCTTGTGCTCCTTTTCAAGATATCAGTGGAATAAGGTGTACACATGAGCAGAAAATTCTTTCTATCCACCAAGTTACAGACTGCTCCAATTTAATAATTTCACAACAGAAGACTTGGCACAACAAAATAGTCAGCCTCTTGATTCAATCTGTCGTCCTTTTTAGTTACGGACTGCTCCAGTTGAATAATTTCACAATGGAAAACTTGCCACAACAGAGTAGTCAGCCTCTGCATTCAATCTTTGGTCCTTTTTTGTATTTTGGGTGTTTGTTCTTTGGATAAAATTAGGAACGAACCATCAAAACTGCACCTAAATTGTTCTCAGAAGAGACTGGTAATGGTATGAGGAACCAGGATAGGTCATCGATGAATACTTAACAAAAACAGACTCCTCCACAGAATATAACTGCACAGGGACTTCTTCTTTTTTTTTTCTCCCCATCCCTGCACAGTGTCAAGACAGCACAGGCCGAACTTCAAGTTCAAGACCACCGGTCCACTGGTGAAAGGGCCCTTAATCACTTTGGACACAAATGCCTGGGGGCAGGTGTGATAATTTGATGTACATGTACAACACCCAAGCAGGTACAGAACGGGCAACTTTCAAGGTTTCAGCAGACAGTCAAGGTTTCAGCAGACAGTAGGCAAACGCAAACCCCTCTCCTGAGTAATACATGTACAGTGTAGCTACTTCCTCTTCTCTTGCAGCCCTCCCTTGGTAGCCAACATCAGCCTCTTCCTGAGGGGAAGCTACTAGTTTTGGGTGGGGGGTATACCAATTTTCAATTTCGGGCTGTTGGGAAAGAATGGGTGAGAAGTCTGGGCACGGACCACTACTGACCACAGAGCAAAGGCAATTTGTGTCTCAAAGAAACAACAAACATCCACGAGTCAGTAAAACATTTCTGGAAAACGTAAAAAGCAAAAAAAAAAAAAAAATTCCTGCACACGGTGAAGAATAACTAGAAAATGAAATCTATATTAAGATCTGGCAAAACCTTGATTTGGCAGTGGAGGCATGTGTAATTCAATGACAAAATGATGTCTAGACAACGGTAGATTGAGGAGGCTTTGAGTAACATTGAAGGGCCAGACAATGTCACCAGACTGCAGCACACGTATTATCCCTCCCCTCCAAAAAAACAACAACCTGCAAGACTAGGAAAAAAATGTCAAAAGGAGTCCGATCAACAACAGAGGGCATTTGCAGATCACGCTATTATACTTGAGGATGGATAAAAACCTGCGCAAGTCTCCAGGATTACACTGTGAGTCCACAGGATACAGAAATTGACCATCTGTCATGCACCTTCAACAAACACTGCCCTTAAAGCATGGTTTGTAATCCATGCATTAAACATGATTTGTCTCAGTTTCTATGAACCACTATGCATGCAGTAGGATACACTAGATCAAACTAGACACTCAACAAACAACCTCAAGTTTGGACTTCAGACAAAAAACAGAAAATCTCCCCCTCCCCTTCTCCCCAAGGATCAATTTCAGTTGACGATATTCAGGAGGCAGACACAATATCCCAATATGTATGGAAATTGAAGAATTATGAATTCATGAAACGAACTAAGGAGTGATCAACATGAACCTTGCCCAACTGCTATGCACACAACAAACAGGGGGGAAAAAAATCATTCGATTTCCTCTGCCAGCTTGACAAGGGACATTCTTGAGTTGAGAAAGAGAGAGGGAAACCAGCCAACTCAAAAAGCCATCACAGCAAACAAATATAACCAGGATTTATGGCTGGCTGGCTTCAACCCTCCACAGAGAGCCAGCAGTTGTACTATGAAGGAGGTCAGGTGGGGTCGCCCAGGGATCACAGCAGAGGTGCTGTAAATTAGATGGAATAGCAGAGTTGAGTGTATATGCCCACTGGGTGAATAATGGGGCTGCTGGGGTAAGACTGCTCCTGGGCAATTATGATCTAGGATACTGTGGGGTCGGTCAGTGATGTGAGTACCAGATAAGGTTAGCCTTAGTCATTTTTTATCAATCAGTGGAGGAAAAATGCAATTATTGACTCAGACTGCAGTTGTCACAGTAAATGAAACTATTCAGCCCCAAACAAGTAAAGGATATGATGTTAAAAATAACAGATTGCTCTTCCGCAATTATACAAGTGACGTGTGACCGTGCACATGCGTAGTTTTGTTATCAACCAAAGTCACAAATCCAACACTTTGGCCTTTTCAAACCAGATCTCAATGGATATCTTTACAACATTACAATGAAACTAAAAGACTGCAAATTTGATTCTTTCATCGGCTTTAATCCAATTTTCCCCTGTGAAAGAAGGTGCATACTGTGAACGTAAAACTGAATGAAAACAGCGCTCTGTGCTGTTTGCAACTATGCATAAACCAGGGGCCACAAATTACCTTACAAGTTACAGAATGGTACATCACGGGTGTGATTCACTCAAGAATAAGTGAACGTTGATTTTCACGAGCCTAAGGCCCCCTACAATCCAACCTATCACAGGGTGAATTGCGTGTCAAAGGCCACAGTGAAATGCATACACTTGGTTTAATCCTCGACCCCCATGAGTTCACTACTCCAGCATGCGCCATACTCCATGTACCGGTATCATTCAACGTCTTGTCTCTCGCGCTGATTTTCATTTACCCTCCTCCCTTTTTCTCATTGGGGGGGGAGAGATTTCGTGCAGTCTGTGTGTGTGCGTGTACGGGCAGCTGGAGCACCAAGCTAATAGTCAAATCTCGGCATTTGGCGACCCGATGGCGTCTGAGCATGGAACGGAGGGTTAAAAGGTGGATCCGCGTGTGATTGGTTCTGTAACCTGATCCATCCGTGCATGCAGCACATTAACAACATGGCAAGGAGAGCAGAGGGGAAGCCTACTGCATGCAGCAACCTACGCATGTACATGTACAGGTCTCTCAGCATGTAGTCATGCGTTTTGTGCAGCATAATGTAGTGCGCACATTTATGAGTCAAGTTGGGGTTGGTTTACCAAGGCAATTAATGGAAAATCTGCATACAATGTGAATACTATTAAATCATGTGAGGACCATACTTTTGCAGGGTTTTTCAATTTTTTTTTTTTCCATTTCTAGTGAAAGCTGTAAATCAAGATCCAGAGTAACAGTACATCAAATAATGCAACATCAAGACAGTGCAGTGACTATGCATAATAATATGTACCTCTTTTCAAATGAAATATTCACAATTTGGCTATTTAATTGTGCTCCTGTATTTTGTAATATTTGTTAAGTTCAAGGAATTGAGCCATCATCTATAGGTGTGCACATTTACATTTTGCTACTAATGTAAGTTCAGGAACAAAATGCATGTACGTTTATAACAAACACTACTTTGAAGATTTCATTATAAGCCAGCTGAATTTAATGTGAAAACCTAGATTTTTTTACCAACCTTACTTATTACTAACATAAGATTTAAAACAAACACTCCAAAATTCTTTCCCACATTAAGAGTGTGGGTTGGCTCTACTAGAGAATACATGCCCAAACAGTCACTACATATGCAAATTTTCGATGCGCCTATTATTATTCGCTGAAAAGATTTGATCACCCGTAGTGAACCCTGACCACCCACAATGCATCATGGCTTTGCCACCATGATCGTCCTTGTTTTCTCAGCACCGTAACGTAATGGACGTGTCTTTCGAAGCAACTTCGATTTATCGAGTTTTCCGTTTGCTACACGCTTCTGTGTCGATTTGATCACCAATCCCTCCTTTGTGAATAAAGTATTACCTTGATTTTCAACTTCATGTATTTGTTGATAAGAGTGTTCTTTTCATGCATATTTTGTGATCTTTTCTTGAGTTTCCTTCTACGTGCACCTCGTAGGTGTCTACTGTTTACTGTACTACAAGGTTCATCCCAGCTAGACCGTTGTCTACTCTACCAACGAATTACAGGCCTTAGCTGGTTGAATTCAGAGGGTCACTGTCAGGAACTGTCATATTTCCCTGTGTTCTCCAGCTACTAGGACAAGGAAAAAGACCTTGCTGTCCAGCCAGGATCTGGCCAGGCCCCTAGTTTATTTGGCTCCATGAAGCTGAAGATGATGGGGGAGCTCCATGGTCAACTGTGGAAGACTTGAGCATTGTGGGAGGTCAGGGTGCACTTCAAGTGATCAAATCTTTTCAACAAAGAATAATAGGCCCAGGGGAAATTACATATGTAGTGACTGTTTGGGCAGGTAGAGCGCCACAGACAATAAACTTTAATAAGAGGCACAGGTGCTTGTCTCTCCTTTTTTTTTAGTACCCTCCCACATATTCAACACAGCCTAAACCCTAACAGTCCCAAATCCGCCAATTTCAATATGATTTTACATACACCCTAGGGGGGTTAGGGTTAATAAAATATATGTGTTCCAAGGAATGTCATACATAGGCCAGCCACAATTTTGAGGTCTGCGTGTACATGAATGTGTAAGTAGATTACCAAATG
This sequence comes from Acanthaster planci, assembly GCF_054643075.1. NCBI lineage: Eukaryota > Metazoa > Echinodermata > Asteroidea > Valvatida > Acanthasteridae > Acanthaster > Acanthaster planci. The sequence continues at coordinate 19,357,767 of NC_141778.1, read as the reverse complement.
CCGGGGCAAATGTCAAATCCACACTGCACTTTTTCCCCCTTGAATTGTAGGAGTCACTAATGCAGGTTGCCTGCCGAGATTTGTTAAAGGCAGAGCTTTCAGCCCGGAGGGTCAAAAGATCAGGGGGAGTCTTGTTGGTGTGCTGTGTGACGATCATCTGGTGTCAAGCAAACATGTCACATCACTGGGGCTGCATTGTGCTGTGATATTTCATGCTATATGATTTGAGAAACGATATCTGCCCAGGACTTGGGGATCGATCAAGCCCACGGCTAACACTTGGCAAGAGTAACTGTGCAGTTATGAGCAGCGTCATTGTCTTTACAGGCATCATTATTAATTTGAAAGCCTTTGTCTGACTTCCTGGATCTGTGACAGGAATTAATAATGGATCAACTGCGATAAGGAGGGGGAAAAACAGGAAGTTGATTATTAAATTGTAAAAAAAATCTTCAAGTGTATTGGTTGATAGTTTTAGGGCTAGCAGCATTAACGTTAAAACAAATTTCCAAATCACTTTTATCTCTTCACCGGCTGGGTTGCAACACATCTCAATGGCTACTAGAAGAGCCAGGAAATGGCATTACTGAAATGGAGTGCAGGGGATGCATTTCATTATGCCGGCTCAAGTGGACAATTCAGAGGCAGGTGTCTGTTCACTGCTTGTAAACACGAGACAGGCCGACTTTCGCGTGTACTTACTTGTATACTGCACCGGTATTTCTGCTTAGAACACATCATCATTACTACACTCAATATAAAAATACGAGGTTGGGGATAGCGAAGGAAAAACAAAACAAGTGACATATGCATATTGACTTGTGGAATGAGAAATGAAACATTTCACATCAAACTGCAGATCTTTTGATTGATAAAATCAAATAAAATCAATACTTTCATAATTGCCACACGACACTTCAAATTTTCTTGATATTTTGTAGATTTATTTCATACTTTCCCCTTCCCTCTTTGTTTTCCGCAATTTGCTATATTTTCCACAGGCAGCGACAACCATTCCACCCACATCCACCGTGTATAGCCAGAGACTTATCAGCCTCCAATCTCCACTATTGATTTTCGCCTCCGTTTACAAGGCAAATGTGGTCCTTATTGATGTGTGCTTTTGTTGAGACACTTATCAGAAGAGACGCAAGCCATAAATAACGATTAAAAAAAAAAAAGGCGCCTGCAATACTGTGTGCCTGCTATTCCTGTCCCCCCCCTTCACAAACTGCTCGCCATTGCGGCACATGAAAGAGACATTTATTTATTAACTCTTGTACAACTGTCATGCCTCAGGGAGAAACTATTCAATCACAGCGACATCCATCAATTTCATTCCCAATTTGTATGATGCTGCGCAACTTTCGAGTTTTCAAAATAGAGTTTGTAATTACTTCAATAAAAATATTCCATCAGGTGTAATGAATAAAATTCACTAAAGACTGTGCGATTTGACTGCTGGACTGCACAGTTTTAAACAGCTTTTTTATGCCATGAGTTTCAGTACAAGAATCCTGTACGTGCAAACTCTATCATGTAACATGTTGGTACAAAATAACGGAGTTCAAAGGTCAGTTTAAAAATTGGTCTTGCTGGAAAAAAAAAGAAAGAGCGATGTCGCTAAGTGTCTGGGTACTCTCTAGATGTTTATTCAAAACAATAGAAGTATGAAACAGTGAAAAATCACAAAAAGAGCTGAGAATTGATTGAAAAATTTTGCATGTAATTTAACATGGCATGCAAGTTGCACTGTAAACATGCAAAGCCCCACTCTATTTATACAGGTATGTGAACAATACAAAGAGATCAATAGGAACGCTGTTAAGGAAATGCTAAATGTCATCTTTTTTTTTAATCTAATAGACTTTCTACTTCAGCGTATGATGAAAATGTCAGGTTCAATGCCACTGTGGCGAGATAAAACAGCACTCAGACCCAGGGCTGGTGCAATCATGCGAACAGGCGAGTCACCTGTGCATGAGAGAAAAATCACTCAGGGGGTGGGATGGGAAACAGGCAAGAAATGACTGGGGCTATGTACTGCCTGCACGAGTAAAACCATGGAGGTAGGAAAAGCTGATAGTTTACATGTATTTGCAGAGGAATGACTATGGGCTCTAGACAAGTGTGCCCCTTCAACGGTGATCCAAGAGATTCTTTTTTGCGAACTGTTGAACCTTACTGCTGCCCAGGCAGAGGGCCCAACATCTGTGGGAAAATCCACACCGTGCCCATGGTGTGACTTTGAGCTTGAGCACATCTGTACCAAGATCATCCCTATGGTATGAGTTTTGACAACCCCAATTTTTTCTCTCTTAAAGACTAAAGCTCCCTATCAAAACTGCTTAACTGTGATGGACTAAAGTCACACAATTCTAGGAACAGGTTTGGAGGAAGCCAATTTTTAGATAGAAAGGATCATTCACCATCTCTATGTTTAGGGGCTGTCTCTATTCATCTAGATTATTATCCAGAATATACTAGCAGTGAGCACGATGGATTAAACAGATGGCCAAAGCAATGACTGATTTCTGGTCCCCACACTTCTGGTAAACATTTCTTGGAGCAACCCTTGCATTACCCCTAAAAAGTCCCTCTCATAACTGCTGAACTGTGATGGACTTAAGTTACACAATTCTGGGAAAGGGTTTGGAGGAAACCAATTTTTTTCCCCCCTGCAAACAGATACACCCGTTCTGAATAGCCAATTTATATACACAACAGGAAGCATGCTCATTACAAAATGAAAGGCATTGACAGGCTTGAATAATGCAGGTATAGACAGTGAACCATGATACATGTAAGTGTAATTAAAAAGGATTAACTACGCAATTACCATGGCACATGCTAAAGATGACGCAGCAAGTGAATCACCAGCAGTTTTTATCTCCTCTGAATAATATCCACTTACCACGGCATGTGTACAGAATAAAGAGACACATCCACCACAGGAAACAGAAAAGCAGACCACAATTTACATGGAAATAACACTTTTGGACCTTGAATTTGCTGTGTATACAATGCAAATGATACTCTCCTTTGTAGAACTTGACTTTAAGCAAATCTGAACATCCAATCTCGTAGTTCTCAGTGTCATGTTAGCTCTCAATTCTACGTCAACTTCTATCATCAGAAATGTTCCTTCAAGAGTTGAACATCCTAACGTCATCCTCCACCTAAACACAGGGAATAGGAAGCAGCTGCCTCCATTGATAGAGTCTTCACACTGGAATCCTCGCAGCAGTCATAATTAACACGACAACTGGGTGGCATTAAATGTGCCCAGGGCCCGCAAACCCTCTCCCATGGTTCTCTGCTTGCTGAGAAGAAATAGTGTCAAAAGGCTACCTTGAGGATGAGTCTAGCCGGGCACAATTACTCACTGGACCGAGATCCTTCCTCGGGGGAAATTACTATGCGCACAATGTGCCAGCTGATATAGGAAAGCTGAATAATACAAATATAACTACATGATCCTAATGAGGATAAAGGAAAGAAGAAAAGACCTGTGAAGGCTGAGATAGGTGATGGGGCCTCAGAGAGAGAGAAAAAAGATCAGGGAGAGACTAAAATAGGGCAAGTACATGTAGGACCTTGGAGCCAGTGTTATGAGATGTAACACTGGCCATCCCCACAAATGAATAATATTGGGAGCAATCACCGCTTTGAATTTAGCAGATCCTGTTCAATTGCCGGTTTTCCTCTGGGCTCCTTTTTGATTCATCACTAGCCGAATGAGACAACTAGGATGTTGGCAGCTCTGGCTAGAGGCCATTTGTTGAAAGATGGACAGGAACAGCTTTTTGGGGCCGCATATCCCCATTCACGCAAGCCCTCACACACACAGCAGCAAAATGTTTCCCAAACAATTCTTTACAGACATATACATGTGACATATCAAAGTGTCATAGGTTAAGTGAAACACATGAAGAGGTGATAAAAGATGATAACTTCCAAATTTACAAAAATGGGGAAATTCGCCAGTTTAAACAGTAATTTGAATAATTTTTGTATTAAAATTTCAAGTTCTTGACATATGACAGAATGGGCAGTACACATCCATGTACAAAGCAATGGCCTCTCTGAGTTTTGAAAGCTGATTTTCTCAAACTGAAATAAAGAAACGGATATGTCTTTTTGTGCATCCAAATGAATCCAACTGTATAACATGTTCTTCTATCACAAAAATGTTTCCAGCATGAGACGCTTGGGTGAAGGGAAGCACATGTAGCCCACATAAGAAAAGACTGACAAGTTGCAGTTGAAATTTAACACTATCAATGACGCCGTAACGACATATTTCATTGGATCATGAAACAAAAGCGTAAGAGTAGAGAGGCAATGAAATGTATGGGTGACAAGTTACAGTGTGGCGTCACACTGTATGCTTCTCCCATGATTTATTCAGGGATTACCACTGGGTTTTCCACTTTTCTTCATCTGGAGGGAGTGCGGCCAACCACATATGAAACCTAAGCTGTTATATGCAGCCTCCGATAATAATTTCCCCTCTCGTCATAGTCACAGATGGGAACATACTCAGCTGGGCTTTAAAAAAAAGGAGGGAAAAAAAGGGGAAAAAAAGAAAAAAAAGAAGAGAAAACAGACAAATGGGGGTCCCCATTCTGGGACTGAAATGAACAGGCTGGTGCATAGGGGAAACCTTACCAATAATAAATCTATTCATTCATCACCCGGGCTGTACAGGGCATACAAAAGATGTTTAACTTTCCGACAGGGTCTATTTGCAAACCTGGACACTATGCACACAGTGGCATGCTACAACACAAAGGATGCGTCCTCCGGTTTTTCTTGGCACAGTCCAGAGAGGGGGAAAATAAAAATCGGTTTCACTTTTAGGGGGAAAAAAGGAGTTCTTTTTCTTAGTGGCGAAGTGGAATATAAATGTGTGTGTCATTTCTCCATTTGTTTATCAAAGTCCAAGGGAGATTCAATTTAGTGAACGAAAACACTGGGCCGTTAAAGCTTCTTTCATCGTTAGGTCATTGAGGGCTGACGAAGCCTGCAAATGAGCGATTGGAAGTGGCTGATTATTGATTTTCATCAGTGAAACAAATTGTCTAAAAAGGATATGCCAGTGACACAGATAGCTACGAATCTGTGAGATTTATCAACAGAAGCATTCAATCCAATTGCGTAAAATGTGCCTTATTTTGTCTGTTCATTCCTTTAAAAAAATTGATAACTTCCAACAAAAAGGAAGGTACCAAGGATGTGATATTTTAGTAGCACTTTTGACTCAACTGTATAACAAAAAGTTTTCGTTTTGCATGCATGATATTAAGAGGGCAAATGGAGTCACCAAATTAACAGGTTCAACATAACATGCACATGAGATTTTACCACTCCTGCCATTTCATTATATGATTGACAGGCTGTCTTGTGTTCACTCATCCCACACAAAATGCATTCCCATAGGTCACAGAATAATACACCCCCTCACTTAGGAGTATCTGAATTGGATTGAACTTGACGTTTTCCCTTAGATTTCTCATTTCATTTTATGGCTGTTTTTCAAAGTGAAAGACGAAAGCAAATGTTGAGGCCAGCATTATGATATTAGCCCTAACCCCCTAGGCTCCTGCACTAGAAAGCATACTGACCCTCACAAAATCCAACAGGTTCATGTACTTGTCTATGTACATATGCAGGTTAATGTACCAAACCTGATAAACTCCAACAGAATGAGCCTGTTGGATGGGTCTATGCAGTTTAGGATGAACTGAACAGTACCAAATCTGACAAAATCAAGCATAGACCAACAATTAGTACAGCAAGCCAGACACTGTACACAGTGACCCGTGTGTGTCCCAACTCACACAGAATCCAACACCATTTCCCTGGGCCTTTCATCCCAAGTCTCACAAAATTCAACAAGAAGTTCCTCAGGTATGGTACCAAACCTGCCAAAATCTCACAAAACCTGCTGTTGGAGTATGGCAGGTTTTGGGTAGTTAGGGTTAATCAATCAAATAATCAACAGTGTCTCATCACACCAATATCAATTTTCAACTCCATCTTGTCTCCTTTTTACCAGCCTCAACAACAGACTAGGGCTGCATCCGAATCTCTTGTCCAGAGCTAGGTCTAGGTCTTCGCTCCATTGGAAATGCGAGGAGACGTGCAGACGATAGACCTAGCAGTAGCTCTGGAAGCCCGTTTCGGACACGGCCTAGGACAGATTTCTTCTAACAATCTTTACAATTGACCATTTCAAAATGGTAGCTTGTGAATTTCGTGTGTACATTTAACAGGTACGGAGTGAAGGTGCTCACATTTACCGGTCGGCCTGCATGTTTGTACTGTCCCACAAAGCTTATGAATGCATTTGCCACAACACAACCATCATTATGAACTGGCTCCCTCACAATCATTAACAACTTAATTTCAATCACTGAGTTGACTTCAATCCATCAGCAGGTACACTGGAAGCCCACTGTACTCTGCTCATGGATTCACTCTCAAGATGGAGAATCATGCCCATAACGTATTTGGCTAAGTGCCTTGTCAGTCAGAAATCAGCAACACAGCTTGAACCCAAACCTGGGAGCCTATGATTAACACGAACAGGCTCATCCCCAGGGCTTCATCAGGAACAGACTTATTAGATATAGGCCCTGGTGTGTCATCCCCTAAACCATAAGCCACCGCTTCGGTAATTCAAGACAACTCCACAGGGTTATCTTGACCACTTTTGGTGAGGTGTGATTCTCGGAAAATGGGACTGCATCACATGTAACTATATAAATCAAGATCAAAAATAAAAATGAGTAACACTATCTTGCCTTCCACCGAAACACACAACTTCACAAAACATTTTTGTTAATTATCTAAACCATTCCTGAAAGCCTTTAAAAACTCCTAAGAACAGAAAATCTGCTACATAAACCTGTTTTTTTTAGTTCTACTTTTTAACTGACAACTGACTGTTGTATGAATAAGAAGGCCTTTCTGACATCAAAGGGACAATTCGGTTTTTTTTTGTCAGGAAAGGCAGAATCGTGTTGTAGGGACAAAAATTTGCCCCCATCATGTTTTGGGTCCCTATCAGATGTTGCCAACAAGTACATGTACACGTGTGCTCATGGACTAACCAGACAAAGAAAAACAGTTATCACCAACATACAACACAAAAAACAGAAAACAAAAACAAAACGACACAACACAACAGCAGATCCTACAAACACTCACAGTAAATAAAGTTAAAAGGAATGAAACAGAAAGAAAAAGGTGAGGGAAAGCCTACAAGCGTGAAGGTCAAAACAAAACAAATTATAAATCCAGATATGATGTATTTCATGTCATCTGTATTGACTACTACTGAACAAACCTACTGGCAAACAAGTTGTCTGTACATACATCCAAAAGGAGTACATGTACATGTATATCTACTAGTATGTGCAGGTGACAGGTGGGCGATTAGACAGGTACTCATTCTCATGTTAAACTTGATATGACAGATCAAACCTAAAGTGGGTTATAGTGCACTTGAACCTAGCAAGGCAGTGAAGCATGACCCAGCAGACAAACAGATGAAAGACAAATTGGTTTTGGACACTGCCATTGGTGATGCATTATTTGTGCGGGTGCGGTCCACTGTTTCCATGCATCAGCACAGTCTAGTCTTGAGATCTTTTTCATATGACCTTTTTTTTTGGGGGGGGGAAGGACAAGCATAGTGAATGTAGACATGCTTGAGATGCTTCAGACCATGCCAAAATAGAATTTTTGGTTGAGTATTTTTGGTTACTTTTACACTGACAAATTATTTGAGGAGAATTTTTCAACAAAAGGCCCAGAAAGAGATCAACAATATTTGTAAGAGCCAATGCCACGAATATTTCTTTGTTACAAGTGTAGTGAGTCGTTCAACTCTTTATTGTAGTAAAAACTATGGTATTTGACCTTTCTATTTGGTTTACTATATTGAAAAGTGCACCTCTTGAATACTTTCAGTTTTGCATGCTTTTCTTGACAACTCAGGTGTTGTTGCTCCCATGACCTTCAGGGAACTACAGTTTCACTTTAGGGATTTCCTCTTAAGATTGCGAACCCAAACTTCGTTCCTTGGAAATATTTGTGAGAAAGGGTTGCTCATGGGAACAGCTTTCCTCCTTGCCCTACACAAGAATGAATCAATAAGGAGAAAAAATGTCACTGCAGCAAAACATCCCAAACTGTTGCAACGTTTCAAGCTCATATACCTCCAACCATGGGATTTCTGCCCAGATTGACTTCACCGTGCTGCTCATTAATATGAATATTTGCATTAGCCTAAATTTTAAAGGCAAAAAAGCCACCAAAATATCATTCAAAATGGCCAAATGAAAGTTGAAAATAAGGATATATACGACAAAAAAGGTCAATTTTCCAGAAATGACAATGCACCCTTGTTCCCCTTAACAAGACTGATATGTGTAATCAATTTAAATTCTGGTAAACTTGAGGTGAACAACTGAAGAAAAAAAAAATCATATCTCAATATCTTCGGATGGATACACCGGTAAGAGGTCCTTGAATATACTCTACTCAGATAAAAGCATCAGGATCAAGAATTGCCTACTATGAAGGCCCCCTTGGCAAAATGGATGACAAAGAACATGCCTCCTCTTCTAAAGACCGAATGGTTCACAAGGTAGTTCTCTATTGTTCTCAATCCCCGTTTCCAACTCACAGCTATACATTGTGTAACCATCCCTGTTCACTTCAAAGAATATATATCCTTTCACTACAGGCACTATGACATGACGTGTGCACACCTACACCTCTACATGTACACCCCCCCTTAAGTCTTCAGGCTAGAAAGGATGATTGGGATACAAAACACGCACTTGTGGTTTTTTAGAGGGCATCTTCGATTCCTGCAAGGCTTCATTCAGTGTAAAACCACACACCCTTCCTGGTTTGAAAGCCCAAGGTATGAGGAAAAATGTAAGACTAAATTTCTTTTAGTACATGTCTTCCTTGGTGAATTTACTGTTGTTTGTCATGGCCACATTATTTGTACATGTACATGTACATGCCAAGCTGCATGTAATTTTCCTGCATCAGCTCAAGCCCTTGTTGAAGTCTCTCTAGAGGATTTAGAAACTTCCCTTCTTCATTTACTAGCTCACGAACTAAATCCTGTTGTCCCCCATCAGCATTAGCTGGCAACAGATCTATGCACACAAAAAGGGCCCTCATTGGAGCATTGACCTCCAATGTCAAAAATTGACAGGACTTGACAAGCTCCAAATAGTTGTGAAAATATCTTGCAGGGGGAAAAAATTCACCCTCCTAAGCCAGGGAAAAAAAAATCTGCGCCTGCCTGTGTGAGCGGGCAAAGGCTTGGAGCATTACATAGAAACTAGCCCTTGTAGGGGTAAGGTAATTTGTTTCAAGCTTGTTTTCACTGGTTGAACTGTGGCACCTGATTAGGGAGTTTGTCAAGGAAGTGTTATTCCACTACAGAGTATATACAAGTATACACCTGTACACAGTTGCATGCACAAGTAGAGAAATTTAGCAATAACAGAGACGTCCAGATTACTAGATGCATTACCTGCACAATGCTGCAAGGCTTAGCCACAATGGACAAAAATTCCACAAAAAAAAGAATGGCCCAATGCAAATTATTCTACTTATACTTGCTGCAATACTGTCAGACTGTGCTCTACTTCCAAGCCATCAATATCACTACCTTGGCTGATACAAGAAACACAGTGTGGAGTAACTACCTTTGATGGGCCATAAAATTGAGTCCCAATGGGCTTGAAGACCTTGGGTCAAAGAGCCACTGGACAAATTACAATGTACTGGGTAACTTTTAGCACACTTTGGGCAGCCAGTTCAATGAGCAATCTAACAATGCCTATGGTGCATGTGCTCATGAAAAGCTACATGTACACTGTACGATCATTTTGGTGATGCAACAGGTTTTTGATCAATGCGACTGCAGGGCGAAAGAAATTAAAAAAAATATATCTTCATCTTGGATCAAATCATCACGCTTTCACGAGAACGATATTGGTGTCACTTTTAACTCCTAAATGTGGCCAAAAAGAAGGTTTCCTAATAAATGTATGCCTAAAATGCACTTTGGAAGCAAACAATAATATTAGCAACTGCATGTTTTGACATATACATTTAGCAAGCCAACTCCTGATCTTTAGTTATAATACATGTAAGTGAACAAATATGTGCTTGGCTGGTCTTAAACCCCCATTCATAAATACCTGTTTCGTCAGAGTCAAAAGAAGTCAATATATGATAGATTTCCAATGCTTTTGATCTTGAATTTTACTTTCATTTTCCTGAACACCCCTGTCTATTTTACGGTATATTCTTTGTACAAATTGTCCAGAAGAATCTCCACATATGGACTTGACGGGTGCATGGCGTGTTTGGGTGCTGTGTCACACACAGACTCTTGACCAATAGGGATAGAGTCAACTGCCTTGTATCCAGGTGCGAGAGAGTTTTTTAACGCAGCGGGCATTATCACATCTCAGCGGGCATTATCAAATGTTAATACACTGTCAAGTTGCACGTTGTTGAACAGGGAGACTGTCTGAGGTATTTATGAATTAACAATAAAATCCCTAACTTAACACGTTTTTAAGAAAAACTAAATGATACATCTGCATCTGACAAATGAAAGCACATGTAACTTTTTGCTCATGCCAACGAAGATCTTTAGGCCACTCCACAGTCCACACACTCCGATAAAACACAGGGTGACAAGAAATACGTGTACCACTCACACAACACGTAATACCATGCCTCCCTGGCCCCAAGCAGGACTGAATTACTCTTTGAGAAGTGCACCAGATCCATGCAGAAGCCGTATTGGATTCTTGCCAGTGTGAAAGGAGTTTAACCAAAATCTCTGGGGGTTAGATCTAGGTATGTTTTTGGATCATGTGGAAGGGCTTCTGGGCCCATTTGCATAGAGAAGCAATAACCGAATGTGGAGACAGAAGATGGTACAGGCTATGTTTCACATTTATGCATGAGGTGGAAACATAAGCCAGCCAATTACTGACTCTCCACAATAATCCTATGGGGAGAATTGAAGGCACGACTAGGAGGTGTTCAACCATGTCAGCCAAGTCCATGAGGTCACACCTAGCAAGACTGCTGAGTAGCAAGAATGTAGATCTCAGTGTAACATCATTGAAAACTCTCACTGGTCTCTATTAAAATACAGCGGTTCACAACCCTTATCGCACAGTCTGTCCGATCTGGGTGTAAATACTCCCATAGGAAACCACTGTGTTTGAAATTTTTTCTTTGCACGGAATACCCTTTTGAATACTAGTAGGTAGTAGATACTCACCTTGGGCTGTGCTGCTCCACAGCGTCCTCCTGGGATGTCCGGGGCTGTGACAAACGACAAACAGGGAAACAAGTATTAGATAACCATGTAGTTGATCAGCATCCAAATAACCAATCCAAGTCACTACAAAGTCACTGGGGGCGATTTCTGGTCAAATTACTGAATGATTAGCAAAACAGTTTTGATAGTAAGGTAGTAAGCTAGTAAACAAAAACATTCTGCTTTGCCTGCACATATTTAATTTGCAACAGAGCTATTCTGCATATCATATCAATGAAAGCAATGGCGACTTGAATTTTAGATTACCGCAATGCCTTTCACAGCCATCTCCATGTAGAGTTATACATGTGTGTTCAAAATTGAAAACATTACGCTAACTTTAAATGTTCAGATGTCACAGCCATGACATGACATGTTCATGCTTGACAGCTTGAGGGTAAATGAAGAATTCATACTCTTGCTTCAATATATTGAATTCTTCGTTGGGAAATTCAATGTAGTTTACTCTTTCTGGTCTTCTTACAAAATTCATCTAATGGACTACCAATTAAGCCATGTGTTTTACAATACCACAGCACCAGCTTTGGGACATTGTTCCAACATTGAAGGACTAGTATACAAGTTTGCACATCACTCTAACAAGTCTGTCAAAATGTGCATGTACTATTCAGTGGGGCATTCTTTGCATACCATATCAATGACAAAGGTGTAAACATTGGGTTGAATGCTGTGTAACCCCACCACAAACATTTCACAGCTTTACCACTTCAACAGTTCCACAAATAATACAACAGCCACCCCAAATATCATTTTCCAAATGTACATGTAGATGTCTGTATTCTCTTTTGTATATTCAGAACGTTGACAGAAATGCCCAAGAACTGACAAGCATGATGTTTCCAGATGTCAGTGTGTGCATTTTTAAATACAGACAGGAATTTGTAACTTTATACCCCAACATTATTTTGTTTGTACCTTTAGTGACGACTGATGGATATGAAACAAACCACCTCAGGCAATAGTTCTTTTGTCCTTGAGGTCTCCCAAAATAGGACTTGCCATCAACAGAATAAACCTAAGACACATTTTATTCACTGTATAACCATAGAGCTACAAACCCATTCTCTATGGTATAACTGAGACGAAAGCAAACAACTCTGAAGGGAACTAAATTAATTATGACAGCAGAACAAGGAACTTTAGGAAAAATTACAATATGTTCTATTATGTTTGTGTTGTTCTGTGTTGTTTGGAATTTCCCATTGGCCGACTTGAGCAGCTGATTATCAAAATAAACATATAAAAAATTCTGGTACAAGTACATTTCCAGTCTCAAAGGTCCTGTCAAAATCAAGCGACAGCAGCAGCATGGTTTACATATACATGTACGTGATAAACCATCCCACCTTAAGGTACAATTAATTTACTTGATTTTATGAACTTGGAAGCTTGTGGGGGGGGAATTAACCCCATTCACATAAATGCCAAGGTTGTAGAAACATGTACATGTACATGTATATCAATTAATTGCCATGGTAACTCACATACAATTTTGCACCTATTCTTGTCCAATTTACCAACTGCAAGCACATGTCCTAATTTAATTTCACATTAACCATTCAGGATTTCCTCCAGCGGCACAGTTAAGTAAACATCTGACACAGTTTCCTTTGGGATAAATGGAAGGAAATACATGCAAGCAGGCACATTCCACTGTTTCAATTCTTGTTTCAATCACTGTATTTTTACATTTATTTGAGTTTCATATAAATAGGGTTGTCATGTTTAACTGTAGAGAAAAATCAGTCGGGGTAGAGGTTTGTCATCTTTTCCTAATAACAGCTATTGCACAAGGAAGCTTGAAGAATCACTGCAATGGAACAGTCAAATTCAGTCTCTTAATATTAAGGGATCCTTGAGAGTGATTAATGGCACTTGATCAGTTTCATTGCACTTTAACCAACTCATTAAAGCAAGGAGGAAGGAAAAATATGACGTTACTAATTAAAAACAGCCTATCATAACCACTCAACACAGACAGTGCATGTTGGCCCACATGTACATTAATGTTGCCAGGAGAACCTCTGGACACTGAACTTTTGTACAATTAGCCAGCAATATAAATCAAGGATATCATCAACACACAATTACACAAGGCTTTTTAGGGTAAGCATAAACAACAGACCCTTTTTAACTTACCCCCAGACCAAAATAAAACTACTGATCAATGCTAGGATTCTGGTTATCACAAACTATCTAATCTGGCTCGACAATAGCTCGTTCATTTTTTCTTTCAGAAGAAATGTCAAATTTGTAAGATTTTTTAAATGAAAGGTAATATTTTCTGCCAAAGACCATAACTGAGAGCAATTTAAAATAAACTATTCTGAAACAATATCGAATAATATTCTTTACTATCAGTTTTATCATTTCAAGTTTGACATTTCACAAACCAATTCAACCTTCAATACACATAAAACTACAAGCAAAACCAACTGAAATGTATAATAAACGGCACTTGTTTTGGCATTTGTCCCTAAATAACTAATGAGCCTTTTTCAATAGTTAAAAGGCAAGTTGTTCGATCATGTCTGCAGGTTTTCAGTTTTTTTTGTTGTGGCTGAGATGGGGCACCCTTGCTGAGAGAGATACCCTACCTTTAATATAATGATCAGGGGGGAGAAGCCAATGAGGCATTTCAATTCCTCATACTGTCATTCATTCCACTTGGTGCAGTGCTTCACACGCCCTTGTGACATTAAAGGGCCACTCTGTTCCACAAATCAAGCTCTTGGCGTTGGTTTATTCATGCATCTATTTATCCCACTGTCTAGAATGCACCCACCGTTCACGGGCCCAATGCTGTTTATCAACTGTGTCTAGTTGAAGATACACATGTCCATGGGTGCCCTCAGTGTGTTAAGGATTTAATGAATTCCGGTATATATCCAACCATGAGTGACGACCAACAGCTTAACCAGTCAAATGACATGTATAACGAGGCAGTTCACAGGGGTACTGGTAAATACCATTCACAGGTACAACACTAAAGGGGTAGTGGAGCCAATCATCAATCAATCCTTCTCAGGTGCACACTTGCTACTAGACAAAGATCACTGAAGTACAGAAAGACAGTAGTTTGGAGAAGGCTAAATGAACACGTACAAGCCATCTCAAATGTTATTAAGTCCATATAGTAACTTGCCCATTATCTAGAAGAGAATTTGTACAAGTGTCATAAATTCACACTACCAAGTAACATAGAACAAATGTTAGTGTACACTTGCTTGTGGTATTATATTTTATATTAGACTTTTTAAATTTTATAAATATTTTTACAATATTTTACTGGGGTTTCACTCATGTTACCTGTCAACTCGTCGCGTATATGTGTTTTCAACCTTTAATATTCTTTTCCTTATTAATGAAGATCATTCCCCAGGTGACATGGTTACCATAAAATTATCATAGTTCCAAGAAAATATTCACTCTGTAATACCTCTACATTTACATTTTTCTCGTGGTTTATACAGTTTTGGACCGATCAGTAAGTGAAAGATAATGCAGTATATCAAAGCTCAAGAAACACAAAAAGCAGTGATAATGTTAAAAACAAGATGGCTCCTTAAATTCAGAGTTTGGGGGTGAATTTGTATGTGTGACCAAAACTCACTCAGAAAATTAATATTTCGTGAAAGTGATGGATCAAGGTCAGATATGTCGGGTTTTCGAAGTGAGAGGCACTAGTTGTCTGCCTTGTTATTGTATAATATTTGGACTAGTGTCAGTGAAATCTGTTGAATTTGTAACAATTAGTTGCTTCTGTCAGCATGAGTGGTTATGAATGACGTAAAGTGTACACATCTAACCAGTCCAAGGAACCTGCGATGATTTCCTTATGAACGTCCTCAAATTGGGCCGGATGCCAAGTCACGCACCAAACAGAAACCAAGGAGAAATTTCCACTTGCCAAGCTCTCCCCTCCTCCCAGTTCTTCTCACTATTGCTGCTTTGGGGCATGAGTACCGGTTAAGATGTCACTCGCTTCTTTGTTTCTATTTGCTTGCTGGCCTGTCTTAATGACCTCGGCAACTCGGGAGTGAATGTCAGATGGTGTCATTTTCATCTAAACCTGTCACATGGCACTGATGGCAGGTGGCCTAGCATGGAGATGCAAACACAGTCCAAATAGAAGTCACAGAGAAAAAACATTTACAGGTGGCTTTCTCACACGAAGGACAAGTACAGTGTACACTATACTGAATATGCAATACAAAGGCATTATTTCCCATATATTTCCAATGTACATGTACTGTACATATACAGGTATGATATGAGATACAGGAGAATGAAACGCTCTCTGACAATACATGCACAGCTTACTGAAGTCAAAGGTTTTCCAATTGTTAGTTTTCGATGGATAAATCCCAAACTATGCACCAAAGCGTAAATGTTCTCAATTTTGAGCACGTTTTTCAAATAGTTATGGGCCTCGAGCTAGACTAAGAGAGGGTGCTATTTCCTCAGCAACGGAGGCTCCTCTGGTACTAGCTGTGCATCACTGGTTCACCAACGACTAGGAAATGCAAGTGTTGCAGTCGCATCGCTACCAACAAAATGAATACTCCTGACCAATATGGCTCTTTTCAACCGATGAGGGGGTGCTCCTGTTCGAGGCAGATTCTTTAGTTAAACTCAAAAGCATTAATGAAAACAAGCTGGAAAATAATCGACTGAACAAAATACATGAATCCAAAATTCCAAGTAGCAGTGTGAGGACATATAAACACTGATAGTGCTGACCGATGACAATAAAATTGTGACAATACGATGTTCAAAAAGAAAAATTGAAATTGCCCACATTTTAGAAATATCAAAATATTATGACATTGCCTATATCGATTTTATGTCGGCAATTTTAACCTCACTAATGTCCATCAACTCAGCAGAGCTAACCTCATTTTGCTGTAATGTGTACATAAAGTGTCTCAACCTGAAGCTAAATTCTCTTGAGGATTCCAAAAACATATGCAATGCAGGGCACGAAGTGAAAAACAATTTTGCAGGTGCCATTATCTTATGTCCATGGTCCAGCTTTTGATAACGACTGCATGGAACAAGCGATTTGCCATAACAGAACTCACGCTAGCCATGTGTGAGGACATGTCTACGTACATGTAGTACATGTACATGTGCTTTCAAGCGTACATGTCCATTCTGTGTCTTCTGGTAATATATGCACACAACATTTGCGGTTATTTGCATGTGGGACAGAAAGATAAACAATGCATAAATTTATTTCACTGTCATAGTAATACATTATAACATCGCCAATTAAAAATTCAAGCTTTAATTACAAGATTTGCATATGTACCTTACGGATGAATTAAGAACTGGGGAAAAAAAACACATCTATTTTGTGCGATGATACGTGTACTTTTGATGTTTGATATTTAGAAAATCCCAACCCGTTTGCAGGAAATGTAATGTTAATGGACAATTTCCACGCAGTTTGCAGTGTGGATGCCACGGGCATTAAATGGTAATGATGGCAGATTTTCGAGGAAATGATTTGCAGACAATTTTATCAGATGAAGCAAGAATCAAAACAAAGTATCAGCTATTTTCCAAGCCATATCGTTAATGCATTTATGTTTACAGTATTTGAGAGTTATTGAATCATGCACAATGTAAACAACTTTATTAAAATATCGGCAATATCACAGGGAAAAAATAGACTAACCCCCCAAAATTTTTTTAATCAATATTGTCAGTACTATAAGTATTTACATTTTTTCCCCAAACAATTTTACAAACCAAGAGCAGGGATACTCATACGTGTACTGTACATGACAGAGACAGCCAAAGAAGTCATGTCGGGGGAAGATACTGTGAGAGTGCGTCGGCATCAACGGGGTGAAGCAAACCGAAATTGACAACACTCTCATAATGATTCACTCATCAATGAGTGCCACTGCATCCCCGCTTCTCAACACCAAACAATACCCAAAAAAACCCAGCAACAACAGAGGCGTAGAAGACCCATCCGCGACCGTCAAATGAACATGGCAAACAGTGCTGATAACCAAGTCACACAAGCTCCCATTCTCCGGTCATGGTGGAGGGGGAGCGGGCGTCGGAGGTGGGTAAAATTCAGAGAGGAGACAGCTTTTTATGGATAGCTTAAGTAGCTGAAATGGATCATTTCAATTTACTGGATGGATTCATCACACGGCTCTGGGCCAAAATTTCTCCCGCCAGTTTGTTGAATAATGCTCCCAAATGATGTTATCAGGATGCTCAGTCTCATAATCTGTGACACAATCTGTCAGGATTGTTAAAAGCCTTAGACTTGGAAAAAAACACCACAGACTGTTATGAAGTCTGATATCTTGTTTTCTACAAAACAGGATCTTTTTTCTTTCTTTCTTCCTTTTTTTTTTTAGACAAAGGGGTGGGATTACTAGGGATGATGCGCCAACATGTCTCTGTGGATCTCACCACTCACACTTTCATGGCATCATTTATGACTGTTTGACCTGAGAAATGTTTTGAAAGGGAAGGCAGGAGGGGTCATGGAAAAGAGGTAAGGGATTACAAAAAGATAGCTATATGTACTTTGACATGAATTAAAGAAACTCACCTCTTCCAAGTCACTCTCGTCTTCTGATATGCGCAAATCGTCAGCCAACCTATGAATAAAATAAAATAAAAATTTTATCAAGCACTTTATTAACCAGTGATTGACATTTAAAATTGCACAAGATAGAAGCAAAGCACTGCATAATTTAGTAGCTTGGATATTTTGAGAGCTAAATTGAAGCTGATGCTTGTATGCTTGTTGTAACGACTTCATGAAATCTAACAAGAAATTAACAATGTAGTGAATTGTGCATGCCTCCAATCCTTGAAGAGCTTTAGATACACCTGCTGGGGAAAATGTTTGCAAGATATTTTGTAAATACTAAATCAACAATTTCAAGGCCACATTTAATTTCAAGCCACCACCTTCCAGAGCAAGAGGTGATACTCCTGATTACTTCCTATTTTAACAACTTTGTAATCCAGGCTAGCTACTGCCCCAGGTCACACCTTGGGGCCAATCTCATGGGCACCTGCTGAGTACCAACAATATCTTAGCAGAAACCGGTTACCATCCAACATTGTGTGTAAATGTGTATACTGCCTCTGACTACTTCCCTGCTGATTACTGCTGACGACATAAATTTGGTAAGAGCCATTTCTACTTGGTAATTCCATGAAATTAGGCTCTCGATGGCGACCAGAGGTGTTTATTCCGCCAACGCTAGAAGATGAGCACAGCTGCCTTGCCCACTCAGTCAACCAACCCTTGGGCAGAAGCCACATTTCTGCTTCATTGGAAACCATCCGGGCAAGGATGGGAAAAGACAAGTAATAGACAAAAGCACAACAAATCGCCGTGCCCACACAAATGCACTCACGCATGAGAGCCCACCCCAACCACACAGAATGAGGTGACATTGTGGATGTCGCGATGAGTCTAGGCAGAGTACTGAACCAGTGGTGTCATTAAAGAAGCAAACAGTGATATTTGTCAGGATCAATACTCCCCAGTGCATCTGTAGACGTCACTCACGATCAGTCCCTGGTCCCTGAGGAGAATAACCAATTCTCTAAACTGTTGCTGTCACAGATATATGAAATCAAAACACATGGTGGAGATGGATCCATCTTGGAAACCCCTCAAAGCTCAAAGCACAAGTATGATTCACAAGCCGAAGCGACAAAAATTAGGAGGAAATGGCCACTGAAAAAAAAAACTTAAACTTCTTTTTTTGGGGGGGGGAAGGAGAGTTCTTGCATAAATCCAATTACAATAACCTTCTAATAGCACTTTGAATTTTTTGTCCAAACAAGCACATATATGACTTAACCTCTCTGCATGAAAAATAAAGCGAGGGCTCAGAAGAGCAATCTAAAAGATAGTTATTATGGTCAAGGGAAGCGTCAAATATGTGTGAACATGTACATGTACAGTGTACTTGTACTAGAACACACATTACGTTCTGGAGGTTCTGTGGGCATTCTGTCGTGGAAAGGCTTACATGTGGCTATCAATATTCATCTGATAACAAAAGGACGTGAGTTGAATTAACAGACACAATTTGTATTTCAGTATAAAAAGTCCCAATCACTAATGCACTCCTTATTTTTCCCTCAAATTAATGAAAGGTTTGGGTCAGATTGGATCACTAAAAAAAAAAAGAAACCAACAAACAGCATTTTCCAGGTCAATTTTTTATAAACCAGTGCACTCACACTTCATCATTTGGTCATCTTTTTTCAACATATCAGCACGATTATACACTTTCACACAGTTGCTAATTATGCACTGAATTTCACACTTCTATGTGCACTATAGAGGGATTCCAGGCCTGCGCCGGCCCACAGCCTGAAATGAAGGCTTGGGAGGACTATAAAGCCTTGTTCAAGCCTAAAATTGGTCCAAAATTTCACATGAAATTCGAAATCAAGCTTTTCCACAAAAACTGGTATCCCTGACTTTTGGAGTGAACAAAAAAAAAAAATGACTTCAAACACCACCATCAACAGAACAGGTCAACTGTTGCCGATGACACTGTGAATGAAGCATTCCCTTTGTTGACGGACTTAATCACCGGCCAACACTTGGTACTGGCCTGGCAGCATCAACACGGGTGTAAATAACCCAAATAATTGATTGTTCCCCTGCTGAAGATAATGCCCGCAACCGGTAAACACTGATTCAAGGGGAAGCCACACACCCACACAAACAGGAGTTCAGAAGCCCTAATGCGATCATTGTAACAGTATCACGGTATTAATGCAGGACAGGAGATGTGACTGCAGTGATGAATGCCTTCTCTCCACCTATTCATGGAGCATGTGCTCAGAGGAAATGGCCAATTATGAAGCACAGATGCAACACACAGGTCTGATAACATAAGGTAACATAACTTAAGTCAAACGCTGATCTTCAAAACACTGCCACTTAGCCACAGTTCCTGTCACTGAATTTGTAAGTCAGCACACCATTCATTTCTACACTTGACTATTTCAATTTAACTGTAAGTACTGCATCAATGTAAAAGAGAAACTTCAAAAATTAATGGGGGATATTGGGGATAGAAGACAAATTCAAGAAACGTTCAGCAGCGGGGTCCATAAACAACAAAAGCAAAAAACTATGGCTTTCCAGGACTTTTCATAGAATGAATAAAGGCATGAATGAGTGAACATTGGACTTGATCTGTTTAAACCACACGCAAAAAAAGAGAGAGGTCCCTGAATGATTATGAGCCAAAAACTCTAATATTATGATGTTGAAAATCATGAAATGAAAAATTCCTGAAAAATGACACCCTGTTGTTCCAAATTGAAAAGGATCTCAAAAGCTAAACTTTTTTATCAAAAACAAACTGAAAATGCAGACTGTATCACCAATAATCCCAAATTCCCACTATCCATCACTCTACACAGCCAACATGTTTTTCCATGTCTATAAATAGACTCTCAATCAAGCATCCCGGTGGGGGAGGGGAGGAGGGGGGGGTAGAATGAATTCTGAGCAAGATGCCAGGGAGTGCCAAGAGTATGTGAGCAGCAAGTGAAGTGGGTAACCACACTCGCAGGTGGGCCGAGCGGCCAGCGATGAAGCAAAGTAAGAAACGGCTGGCGTATGATGAGGGAGGATTACTTGGCCCCTTCAAAATGCCGAGCAGGAAAATAGATCACGAGATAGCACACAGATTGGAATTTAATCCAGGCTGAGTGGCAAGCGTCGAGCGTGTGGCGCGTACGTGCTCGTTTATGGGGGGGGTTTAGAAACATCTGAAGAGTGGCTTACAGTACGTAATTTATGCTCAGTGCAATGAATGATGTAGGTGAACCACAGAGAAGAAGAGAAACAGCACAAAAGGGGTAAACTAAAAATGCCAACATGCACGAAACTTCAATTTCTTCGGTGATATTTATTAGTGGTGTTCATTTTTGAAAGGTTGAAACGCCTCGCAATACCTACAGGTTGCAACTTTTTTTTGTCTGCTTACGTGTCTATTCGGAAAATAAACCCTGGGGACCCCACCAGGGACTGATCGCAAAATGGGCCAAACATGCCAGGCAATTCCAGATAAGATGGGACAATAATTTGGGGGTGCAATCAAAATGACAAAAACAAGGCTGTCGTTCGCCAGTGATGAATCCAGCATCGACTGATGTAAGAGTTTCCAGTACAGAAATTATTCAGCTCCCATTCAAGAATTCAATCAGAGTGTTGTGTGACTTCTGAGTGAAAAGATTTGATAAATTACCACTCTAGTGCATGCAAGGCCAGGGATTCCATTCTGTGTACAAATTGATCATGTTTCATTCCTCTGCTGACTGCAATTTACTCGTTTTTATTCTCAAGTCCTTCCTTTCAACCTGCCTTTTAAATGGTCTCTGAAGTAGACTTTTTGAAAATACAAACCTCCTATGTGTACCAGTGTCTCAGTTTTAACCTCATTTTCAATTTTGGATTTACTAATGTAAAGGGTACTTTGCTGCCTTTGGGTTTTTTATGCTGACTATTTTCATATTTATGAGCACAACTGTGGTGTCACAATAATGTTCACACACTGAAGATGAAGAAAAGTTGTGTTTAGCACAATTCATCGCTGCAATACTTTTGTTTCAGTTCTTTACTTTCACTGACCCAGATGTATCTGCCCCGAGCTGAAGTGCACCCCCAATTGGGGAAAGAAAGACAGGTGGTTACAAGCGGGTTCTTGCCCGTGTTCTGCGTGTACGCAAAGACCTACACGTACATGCCGCAATAAATTCGTTACGTGTACTCAGCGCGCTCCGCGTCAAACGCGCGTATACTTGCGCCCCTCATGGCATGCCTGTGCGGTGAGTATCAAAAAAAAACAAGCCCTCTTTTGTTCCGCTCGGAGCGGATAGTAGACCAGAGACAACATTTGCCTGGGCTGATGCTCAAGGCACAAAGCGTTATGAATTTTGATTAAAAATGAGAGCCATTCCGGCAGCAAATTCAAACAGGGATAGGTCAATATGCTCACTACCAGGTTAAACACCTTGTGATTGTTTGCATTTTGGCCGAGTGATTATTTAGTTTAAGCATGAGGGACACAGTGTGGCTGCAGTGAAACAACAATTGCTGGTCTCGTTACAGTGGCAAGTTGCCTGGTATTATGGGTAATGACCAATGTAACACGTACAAGGGAGATGAAAGGCTTTTCAGTGCTGTAAATGAAGCATGTTTGATAAGCTGGGGGGGGGAGGTGATCGGGAAAGAGGCCTATTCAGGGTGAGTGTAGTGGCTGGGGGGTGTCTTGTTTGGGTTTCTAAACTCCTCCCTGGTGAATAGACTGCTTGATTGTCCCCTACGTTGTTCCTGACAGGGAGGGGATTATGTCGCAAACAGCAGATGATGCGATTTGTTACAACGCAATGACATTCCCTGATTTATAAGATCACGAACATGGACACACCTGCACTGGCTGGATGTGTCAAGGCAAAAAATCCTTCTTGGATTCCTTCCCAATCCAAGGTCATGCACAAAAGTGATATTAAGGCAGGAGAATTCACATTAAAGACCCAATAATGCCTTCAAGTACAATCCTTTGTCTCCTAATCTAGCAGTTATAAGAGGAGACGTAGAATGCGACATTTACAGGCATGCAACTTGGACTCTGACCCAAAAAAGAGGAAATTCCAATCTGTACAAAGCTTTGTACAATGTTTTTCATTTTTCAATGGCATGAGTGTGGAGTAAAAAATGAGGAAATCAGCTGATTTGAGGAAAAGTTGCATGCCTGCACTTACATCCTGGTAGCTGCTAATTACTCACAACAGTATAATAAAATGAATGGATTTCTCTAGTGTTTTCTCATTTTGTTTTTGCTAAAAGTTGTTTATACCAAAGACTGTACAAATTACACGGATATCCCTGTGAAAAAAGTCAATCAACCAACCAACCAAACAACCTAAAACCAAGCTTGCTCCTTAACAGAGCAATGTGATAAAAATTGTAGGCTCCCAGATCTTGAAATCATCATCATCAGTGCTGCATAACTGCATCTGATTACGGAGGCCTGGCCTTGACATTACAGTCCAACCCCAATAATCACAGCTAGCAGCCAAAACAACAGACTGTGCCCAGGGACTCACTGCGCTCAGTGGCCTGTGCAATTGTCGGCTTGGGAAGTCTGCTGTCTGCCGTTAATTGGAGCAAAAAAAAAAGACACGGGGTATACATGATTAAACTTAAAGGCATGGGGGAAATAAAAAAATCAATGGACCATCAGTTGAAAGGGGAAACTGCTAACATTGCTGCTCAACTGTGAAAAAAAAAGCACAACCTATATATTGAAATGGCAAGAAAGAACATGTTTTCTACAGCCACTGCAAGGAACTACAAATGAATTAGGAATAAACCTGAGCTTTGGTGATAATCATCTAACAAAAAGTTCATTGAGACTGAGTGAAATTCAATTTTGACAAATCTGACTGTGATTTCCTGATTGCTTAATAAATTTCACCATACGACTAGGCCATGAGCCTTATGCAGTCATTGGTCATTGATGCAGTGTCAATCGAGTTCAGCGCCGACTAAAAATGAAATTGAGATGAAATGTGACCCACCATCCCAAAACCAGGCTGAAGTGGGTATTTGTTATGTTCGACAATTCCTCTCCTTCAGCTTTTTTTTTAACTCTTTAAGGTGATCCATGTTAAAACAAAATTCTGTCTGCAGACTGTAGTAAGCTTCTTACGGGTAGTAATAGCTGTAAAACTCCCAATGAAAATCTGAACAGTGGAAGTTCCACTACTTCAGGGTTCTGAAGTTACCTACTTCAGCCTGATTTGGGGATGGCGGATAACAAATTTATCAAAAAAAATACAAATGAAAATTTTGTCCCTGGCATGTAAGCGGAAGCTCTTTTAAGACTACTGATCCTGTGGTTTTTGGTCGGCTCTTAAAAAGACGGGAACTATTTCAAGCAATTCTAGCACATGCTCCAGTGTATCCCATTTCATCAGATTTCCACATTTTGCACTGCCATTTTATGGTTATTTTGGCGACTTATACGAATGCTAATGTGAATTTGCACATTTAAAGCAGAAGTATGATGTCATCCGTGGCAGAAAAGTTAGTGTAAAAGCCACCTCTGCAAGACAAATTTCCCAGAATTTTGCTACCATAAAGGCTGGTTTTTTTTTTAACTTGTTTCAATTCACAGCAGAAATAACAGAGCCGGTGAGAAAGGCTTTCCCACAAAGAGCAATTGTATTTCAATTGAGTAAATTTAGATTTCACAATACGAACAGAAAATCCCCAAACCGAACAGCGTCCTTCCTGTAATGACACCATACGAACAGTGCCCCTGTTCAGCAGGAAAAGCATGGACAAGCTTCAATGTTAAAAAAGTTGGTGTAAACCTAAAAGGTCTATCTGATGCCTTCCTTACAAAACAATGTTCCCAAGTAAAGTCACATCATGGACTCTTATATGGTTGGCATTTATAAAACTATCCTTGCAGGTAGCGTTAGTAATTCCATTTGATTTAAATTACTATTTCTAGACAGAATTGCAACACTTCGCAGAATGTTTCAGAAGACATCCACCATCTTTTGTCAACTGATTTACCACTGACTGCCTGCATATGACATTCCATGTGTGTTACCATGGGATGAGAAGAACAGTAAGCTTCCACCATCACTCATACATGTACAAAAGCACTTTTGCACATCAGCCACTTATCGGAAAAGTGATGCTGAAATGGCTAATGTAGCCGATTTTTTCCCCTGGGATCTTCAATTAGGAGTGTACTGTATTTACCAGTCCATCTGTTCTGAACCAAGGTGGATAGGGGACAGATAATTTAGGCTGACTGCAACACACCAATAAGTCCAATCTGAAAATGGTTGTAATCAGACGGCTTTATTGACAGATGCAGTGACCCCTTTATCACATATTGCATCGCATTGCACACACTAATAATTCAGTTTTATCCTGAACTATGAGACAAAGCAGAAAGATTGTTTCAGGGGCCGACTGCAATATAAGCCAAAGCGGGAATGGTTGCTGTCACAAGACCTCATTGACAAATGGAATGATGTGGATTACTGCACACTGCATGGCAAACACTCGTTAGTTTCAGTTATATATCACAGTGATGAGCGGTTATTGCCAGTGTTGTAACCCAAGTCATTTTTTTCCAAGTCAAGTCCCAAGTCAAATTTTAGCAAGTCAAGTCTCAAGTCATTTTTTCCAAGTCAAGTCAAGTCTCCAGTCAATTTTTCTAAAGAATGTTTAATTTTATAATTTTTTAATGCTACATGTCTTACACACCACACTTCTTTTTTTTGTCGAAGTTTCAAAATTTTTGAACCCAAAAATCACCACTTTCGGAGTAGACATGGTGTTCAGTCGCCATGTGTTGGGCAAGGAACAAAATTGGTTCCTGCCATCACCGTTATCTACATGTGTGCAGGAACCAGTTATAATAATAATGTTTGGTGCGCGTGTGCATGATTGCAGTGCGAGAAGAGAAATCATACTGCTGGCATATAACCAGTGAATTTTTTTTTTTTAAAGTAACTTTCCCCCCAAAAAAATATTCAGGGCTTTTCTATTCAAATACATTGTTGTACATGTAATAGAATCTGACATAAGAGATTTTGAATTCACCGTTCCAGGTTGGTGCCTGGGTTGGCGCCTGGATTGGTGATGGTACATGTTGTCATTTTGCAGCCTTCGCACGCCTAGTGGTAAACCACTTAACAGTAAACAGTTACATGGGCTCTATAGAAAGACTGTTCTTAACGGATGTAATCAGACTACACAAAGGCCTATGCCCCAGGCCCACACAAACTTCATACAACTTGCATGCGCCATGCATGACGTACATGTATGCATGATGTGCGGTAGTGCCAGTGGAGGAACGCAATGCGACGCTACGCGTGGTTCTTGTTAGTTTGTATTTTTATTTATTTTAAGAAAAGATTTAATGTCAACAAGTCATTTTTTTTTCAAGTCGAGTCAAGTCTTTTGTTTTCAAGTTAAGTCAAGTCTCAAGTCATTTTTCCCCAAGTCAAGCTAAGTCTTGAGTCTAAAAAATAGTGACTCGAGTTTGACTCGAGTCTGAGTCAGCGACTCGAGTCAACAACACTGGTTATTGCAAGTGTACATACAGACTGTCAAGACATCTCCAGTCCCATTAAACAAATATCTTAAACAAATGTCAAACAAAATCAGATGCCACTCAATTTGCTCATTAAATTCACCACACGCATTTCCATTATAGCATTTCATTACCAAACCCTTCGATATCAGACATGCACTGTGTAGGCAAAAGAACTTTCTAAAGGTTCCTTACATGGCTGGACACTTAAGTCCAACCACAGGACATCACAACATCATTACTGTGCTGACTGTCAGCTATGGACACAGCTCACTTGCACTTGGTGAAAAGGCACCCTCTTGTTGAGAAGGCATTACCACTTAGAGGTGACATAATCACAGAAATGGCATTTAAGGGGATACCTGTCACGTACTGGGGAGAGGGGCTGCATTGCTGCCTGTATCATGGAAGCTGTGATCCAAGGAGGCAACACTTACCAATTTGTGAACTAAATTATTCCATTCACAGACGTGGGCTTGACTTTATGGAAAGGGAGCAATGGACACAACACAACTCAGGAAAGAAACACCAGGGTTAGAAATCAACAGACAGATTTTGTACTTGTAGCATGTCGCCACTCTGTGATTTGGACAAATTTAGTGCCATCAACAGAGCAAGTATTTGGTTTCAATTTTTGAATGAGCTGATTGATGACAAATACTCGTGTGTAAAGACTTCTGGCATAAGCATTTATACATTCAGCATGAAATTCACCAGGGTGTAACACACTCCTGACGAGAATATAAAAGTTTAAGTTTCAACAAGCTGACAGAAGTTCAAGGTTCTCCCCATCTGCTGGGAAAAAGTGTTAGAGTTTAGACACAAAAGACGGTGCCAATTTTTACAAAAATGGGGAAAACACTTTTGTTGATGTCTTGCTGAACATTTAAAATTTTCTTTGAATTAAATTTCAAAGAGGTCTCAAGATGTGATGGAAATTGGAATGGCAAGTCTTCATTTGCACACAAAGCAATAATTTTTATGTCTTTTTAAAAGTTGAAAATGACTTTATATGTTTTTCGAATCTCTACAGTTGATAAATTTGCAGTAATGAATGTCTAATATTATTGCGACCAATCCCTCATTCACTTGCTGGTTTCAAGTTGTCAGGTTTCAAGTTTTAACAAGGAAGACAAGTTTTGTCTCATGTTGTAACCCTGCGCATAAATATCGTAACGTCAACAGCAACAGAAATAGATTAATCCTGTCAAGTGGTGTATTCTGAAAGGCTTTTATATGTGTTGTATAAAGGCAGCAATCCACCAAGTGATATTTGATTGGAAGTTATTTGTCAAAGAATTCCCAGTCCAAAGGGTAACCGTCATTTAACCAGTGTCTATAAACAGAGAGGTTATCAATGCAGCATGTAGCCAACCCTATTAAGTCCATGTGGACACCAGGGGCAGATGATATCAGTGTCCGACCAGAACCTTACCTTTAAAACATGCACATCATGTGCAGTGCCCCCCCGCTGTCAACAAATATATACATCCAGCCAGCCACGCACAATATATAATCCACAGTTCAGATATCCCATACAAAAAAAAAGCCAACCCGGGTCTTCCGTATACGAATCCACCAGAGCAGAGAATTCCAGTCACAGATGAGGCAGTGAATAATGAACACACACATGCACAGGCGGAGCTGGGGTTTCAACTCATGAATAAATATGTCTTCCACTCCAGAAATGTAATATATCCAAGGACAAGATCCGTTGATGGGCGCACACACGCACACACACATGTACACACCTACGTCACTTCAGTAAGGAGCGGGTAATCAAATCCTGAGCTCTCGCCTGCACAGCGGCAAAAATTTCCCGACAAGCTGTCCAGGTTATGATCCCACAGTGTTAACCCATTATCCCGCTCGGTATTCCAATGTGTATACATCCAACACAGCCGTGCAAACGCCTGGGTTTTTTTTCTTGTAAAGTAACAGCTATTAAGGATCAGAGGGTGCACTGGATGACAACGCACTTGCTCATCGGCCAAGCTGAGGGAATTCCTATTATTTTGCTACAATGTAGGATCAACCTATTACTTCTCCTCTCAGCATAAACAAGCCTCTCTGACCCCACCACTCACAAATTGCTGCCCATACACACACACACATACAGCAACATCACACACAGGAAATGAGCCGTGCGGGAAGCTACCATCTCACCAAGAGGGGTGTGCACAGACAGTCTGTCTGTGCCTGAAGCAGGGTGTAAGATGAGAGTTTATTTTCAGTGGGGGTCTGTGGCTTCAAAGAGGAAGATAATTGATCTGAGATGAGAGATTGTTTCCTCCCCCCAGAGATGATTTCTGGCTAGTTTTCCAGTCCCTCTGAATTACCACCAGTTGTCTCCTTTCTAAGATTGAAGACACACTGTTAATTTCCCAGCAGAAGACCCCCCCCCAAAAAAAGCAGTAATGATGAATAGCCCCCTCTGTTGACAATAACTGGTGACAGAAAATGACAATCTGAGGGGGAAATTTAGACTAGAACCTTTCAGCAGAACAAGCACCCTAGAAATGATCGGATTTTGCTGGTCAATTCCTCAGTTTCTTTCAGTTTTGTGGGATCGTTCAACCATCATCAGTTCTACTTAGATTCGGTTTCATTTTTCAAATGAGCGGTAAACCCTTGTGCGGATTTCACAACCACCACTTCTTGCTTCTTTGACAATGGCACATCTTGAATACCTTGAGTAACCCAACAATAACTTTCAAGTTTTCAAACTCATATTTTAGAAACATGACCAACAGTTGCACAGTGCTACCGTACTACAAATTGAACTCACTGATTGCTGAAGTAACTCTGTTCATTCACTCATTTGTGACTTCTTGAAAACGGGCACTTTACAACTCGACAAAACATACAGATTGTGCAACTTCTGAACATAAGCACTGTCGACCAGTACATTAAACCTCATTCTATCTTGTGTTGCAAAAGTACCTGCTCAGTGATCCACATCCAGGGATCAGTCTTAATTTGAGTGAGTACTCAACTTCCTTTGGTGTTAATTTCCAGTTCCACATCAAAACTGTGATCAAAATGCAGCTTTGCATCTGTTGTTCCCTCCTGGCTTCCAAAGGAAAGTGTACATAAACAAAACAAAACAGAACAGAGGCCCATTTGGTGCATCTCACACCGGGCAGAAACTATTAACAGAATCCCTCAATCATCCTCCTTGCCCATCAAAAGGCTACTGTGGTGCTTGATGTTCATCACCTGCTTGGATTGGAATAGTATTAACTGATGTTAAACAGCGGCTGTGCATCTTTGAATGTGAAACAAAGGTGCCTGCTTACCTGTACACATTGGACACAAACCATCCAGTTTCCTGATAGCCATTCAGTGACGTCAAATAGCCTATTACAACAGGTGCATGCCCATAATTTTAAGTGTTCAGTTCTGTAGTATATACATCCATGGACAAATTCCACCTCTGCATTTTTCCCAGTGTTTGGGAAAACAGTAAATATTTCCATACATCACTCACAGAATGAACTAGAAAGGCAGTTTCCTTATGTAGATTTCATTTCTTTTGAGGATAGATCCATATGTTGTGAAGTTCCTCCCAGTGTTGTAACTGATAACGTGCACATCAATAATAGGCATGTAGACAATTTGAAAGTTTATCCATTGAAATGCTCGTACCAAAAGGTTACATCGTAAGTCAATGCACATTTTTTCCCCTGATTTTAGGATACACTCCCAGTAACCTTGCATTCATATCTGGTGGTTTGCTCATTAGAAATATTTGTACAAAATCCGCAAATTTGCAACTTGCAATTTTAGTTGTACTGACAATACTAAAAAGAAAAAGGATCTTCATTAATTTTTGAACAAGGATTTTATTCTCGTTTTAGTTTGTGATCGACAGTGCATGTATTGCTGTTCTACCTTTGGCAAGCCAATTTTCATCTTTTACATTTATCTTGAAAAGGAACCTGCTCACATATAGTTTAATGTCCATGTTTGTTTGTTTTAGTGATTGCAGTTTTTATGGATGAGTGTGTGTTTGTCTATTGGGGTGTTGGCAACAGTAATTAGGTTCAGTTCCAGTTATGTTTTGAAATGCATCTGGGTTTTGGGTTGTGATGGCATATAAAAGATAATGATAATACTAATTTTTATAACAAGCAACGTTCTCCAAAACTTGTCATTTTCAGAAACCACTTATTCATGCATGGTAAAATTTGAACTCATTAGGAAAATTGATCCTCTGTATAGCTCAGACAGCCATCTGTTGAATGGGTCATATTTCCTCAGAACGGATACACCACCCCACCCTCCATGAGTATCATACAATTCGATACATAAACAGAACACAGTATGGCCTATTGGTCATGGATAGATTATCCACTCGATTTTGTTCACACGGACATGGCTAAATGTATGTATTTCCAGCCACAACAACAGTGACAATTTCTCCCACCCCCATCCCCCGGGGCACACACTCTTCGTGAATTCACAAATTAAACTTGGCTCAATATTCATGACCGTCCAGGAATCCCTGTTATCCCCCAAACCTGATGAAATGATGCTGGATTGTACAAATGAGAATTAATCCTTCTGGGAAATTTTACCGCTTTCCGTAGCAACAGCTCCTCAAATACAAGGAAACTACTACAACTGAACTTGTTCAATTAATGCCAAAAACATAACCACAAGAACCAAAAAAAAAAAAGAAAGAAATTTCAATTCACATACAACATCAACATGCTTCATCATCAGCATCTCTTCAGTCTCCTGTTGATGGACTGAGCACGCAGTCCAAAACGTTGAGTATACTCCTGGTTCTTTTCAGAACCACACATACTCATAAAAGGTATATTCCTTAGCATGGTGCTACCGCAAGCCTATCCACCCGTTGCTGTTTTTCACCATGAATAGCCTGAAATTCCATCATCAACATGCTTCAGAATGTGTAATTTATATGACACTGTAAATATCTTTTCCTACTGTCAGTTTTCCATTGGAAACTTGTCCAAATAACAAGCCTCAAATAAATACCATGTATACACAGTGTCTATTCTTAACATGGAATTTTGTACCCGTTAAGTTTTTTTTTCTTTTAATCTGAGCATTGCACGTAGGCTCACAGGCCTCCAAGACAAGAATCTTTTGATTGCTTAATCATTTTTTGCTTAATTGTGGTTTTGATTAGACAAACATTTATTTAATGATAATTTTCTGTTCTCCACATTTTAATTGATTATATTGTAATGAAGAAGTAAGCAGTTCATCAAGAGATCTTCCGAAGGAAACTGTTTCTGTTAAAGAGTCTTTACAATACAAGTCATCTATTCATGCCTTTCAACTTAGCTGGCCCTACTTTGGATCTGTTCTTTCATTTCTAGATTTCAAACTGATGTTTAGGATTTGGGGTTCAAATGAATTTTCTGAGTGGAAGCCTGCAGGCCAATTCTCATCCAACTGATCTAACAAGAAAATCAACACATCAATCAATCAGTCCAGTAGCCAAATAATACTTGCAGGTTGTGTAAGCTAAATAACGGGACAATTTCTGGCCTGTTGCACTAGCCGTCTGACAACAACAAACAGAATTTTCATAACTACCAGAGAGGTCCACCTGAGTCATGCTGATGGTGAGTTACCCCAGCGGAAATGCTGCAACTAGTCATCATGACGTACTGATTTCATATCTGCTGGGGCTTTCCACATCCTACAGGTAGAGTGTTAACACCTCATTCAACCTCACTGTCAGGACCCCTGCAAGCCACTTTTGACACACACACACACACAGCCACTTTATGGGCGTGACTTCCCGGTGGATGCGGGATACAGTATGGGAGGAGGGGAGCTTCGCCTTGTACCTCATCAAATACTTGAACCGTTTTCCACACTGGTGGGTGAAAGGTGAATCAGTGAAAGTGAAACCTGGTCACGGTGTGCTGGCAAACACAAATGCTGAAGGAGGCTTAACCTGTACAGCGCAGACAGTTCCTTTGATTACTTGAGAGTATGAACCAACCTTCCTAATTACCGATCAACACCATCCGGGTATAAGGAAATTGTTTGAATGAGCCGACACTACTGCTTGGAAAATTTCCATGGTAAGCTAAAAACTAGAACAAAACACTGAGAAGTGAAAACCACTCACAGGGGACACATACATGTACATGTAATGCATGACAACTGGGCTGGTAGCCTGTTTCTACTTAGCTAATATTTCCTATACTAAGCAAATCAAATTCCACGCCTAGTGGCTCTGCAAAATTAGTTCCTATGCACCAGAATTAAGACTTCAGGCATTCCAATGTTGTCCTTCTCCAAAAAATCAATCAATTTTACCGCTCACAATATAACCCACATCAAGTTTGATTCCCTTGGTGTATCTTTTTTTATAACACTCATCCACAGGAACTTACTACACTTACAATGCGTGCAAACTCTCGATAAAAAAACAGCAAACACGAAGTTAGCACTTGTTCCTGACAGTGTTCCGTTCCTGACAGTGTTCCTGACAGTTCTCTGAACTCCCTGCTTTTTTATGTACATGATGTACAAATATGCCTCGGGCCTCTAGCCACAATGACTTTTTAAAGATGTCTAGGAGGGCTGTTTTGATATTAATTTAACAAGGACAAAGCAAATGCAGAACAGTTAACCCCCAAATCAAAATACAACAAGATAAAACACAAAACACCAAGGCACAAAAAACATCAAAGCATACAATATTTTTGTATGATCCCTTTTCACCATCATGAACAACTCAAAGTGAGCAAAAAATAATGGAAAACAATTAAAAAGAAAACAAAAGCATCAAGTACTATTTTTATCACAGCTATATTGATCAGAACCAGTGCAGTATGATCATGATCCCTAGCTTCTGGCTATCTGACATTACCTACCAACAATACTCATCTGTGACAAGTAGCCGTACGCCCACGCATGCAGGCACTCAATGCAACATATTTGTGGAGCCAGCAAGACCAGGAAACTCTCCCTCTTTCTGTCCTTGCATTTGTATTTCGGAGAATTACCATGCTTGTCCCTCACATCACAGTCTGAATTATCTCGTTGGGCCAGATCATTGTGAGAGACATGATTCTTACCTTTCTAGGAAATTCCATCTGGCACTCAATGAAGAGTCTGCACACGTCCGTTGGCAGACAGCTTGGAACCTTCCGACATGCAAGGTTGGACTACTTGTAAACATTCTTTTTCCCCTAAACACTTCACCTCTGGTGCCCTCTGTTCAATTCCTGACAAGTGCAACAATATGTGCGATTCCCAATAGTGCGCCTCCAAGAGATTGAAACATGTTGGCCAATCAGGACGCGCAAAATCTGTCGACTCTTTCCGAACGCTTTTCAAACTCTTGGAGGCACACTACTGTGAATCGCCTGCCCGCCCATTGGAAGCGCAGACAGGAAAATAGTGCTTCTGAACAAGCCTTTTGGAACCCCTGCCCCACAAAAGGAATGAATGGGTTAAACCAGCCATGACTAGACAGGTTCACTGCACATTGTATCATCAGTTAACGGTCACTCACACTGCCTCTGCCCTGTAGGTTTCTCATCACGGTACTATCATCTCCATTCAACTGGAGAACCATCCCTGAACGATGATGATGCTTACACACTTTTGTCACAGTCAATCTAAGCAGAACAATTCCAGGCAGCGTGAAGCACTGTCCTTTCAACATCTTGTACTCCCCCCCCCAATTTCACAAATTGTTTTTTCGTCCAATTGTATGTCTTCAGTAATTTATCATTTTTGGCAAGTTGTCATTTTTTTTCCCACAGCTAAACTGATTGGAATAACATACACTCCCGCAGTAAATTAGCAAGTCATTTCAGACAGTGCAGATGCTTTGAATAATGAAAAGGCAAACCTCCTCACACTGCCAGGATGGATTTTTATTCTTCTCATAAAGAGACACTTTGTAAGTACAAATGATAATTTACAGACAAGCCAATTTATACTGACCTCTGAAGAACCCTACCCTCTTTTTACGCTTTATGTACATGTATTTGAAATATACATATATATACTGGCAGGTATCTATATGTACTGTATCTGCAATATTGTAATGCATTTTGCTGCAATCCTAATTAATCAAAGTGGACAATTGATGGACAAATATTTTTAACACCCTCACTCTGAAAATGTGACATTTTGTGAGAATGATATGTTTGATGCTGATGTGTCAAAAATGTGACAGCAGAAAAAAATCAAGGGATTCCTCAGCATGTCCCCAAAATGTGTTGCCATGGCATCAAGAGAAAATCAAGAGCACGTAGATTCCTAACCCCTGCCCCCCATCTGTAATAAATTTGCCCAGAACTACACATGCATGTGTAGTTTTAAGTAACAAATGAAAAACGCTGTTATCACTCAAATTGTCAATTGCCTTGCTAGGACAATGCAGTAGCACAAACAAACACTGTCCTCATTGCATGTCGCAGTATTCATGCAGACATCTTCACCAATAACCAAACAGGAAGTCTCTGGCCCACACATCCAGCCCTACAACTTCATCCAGCTCAAATAAATTACTCTACGTGTTCAGCCCAAACCGGTTGGCTTTTTACATTTTAAAGCACCAATGATCAAGGAATGAAAATAACAAGTCGTTAATAAAAATGACTGCCACTACACTCACGATTCCGTAACGTGTTGTACAACAGATTGTTTTGAATTCGGATTCACACAAAAAATTCTTGATTTAAGAGTATATGCATGCGGCAAAGCACATTAATTATTAACTCAATACACACCAGAGCAAAGGACAATCCTTCATCTGCTCTCAAGAATCAGGGTTTTCTTAATAAAAAATGCATCTCCTGTGGATCACGGGTTTCCACAGAAACCAAAGAAATGAATACATAATCTGTAATTCCATTTAAACAAAGTTTCAACATCAATTTGATACAAGGGTTGTTTCAAAATTGCTGACAGGAGTGGTAGCATTCAGAGCGAGATTTGCTCATCAATGCAAGCACAGACAACCCTTTCCTCTAGTGTCAGGTGCATGAATAGCACTGGCCACGGGGTGTAACATGTACAGTGTATGTATTAAGGAATGCAGGGAACCGAGCAAATCCCATGGAGGTAATTCTTGAGGCTCAAGAGATGAGGTGGAATCTACTACATCTAGTGCAAAGGAGGTAGATGGGACAGTTGTGTTTACCTTGACAAATGCAAGTGACAATTCTCCTGTGAGAGCAACGTACATTTTTTTTGGTTAGGAACTGTAAGCAAATTTGCAGTGCTGCTTGAACAATTCATTTTTCTTTTATGCACGAATTATCAGCTCCTACACTGTATGTTTGCAATATCCGTGTTTCACAATGGAGCACCTCCAAGAGTTTACAATGCGTTGGCCAATCACAATGCGCGAAATCTGTTCACCCTTTCCAAACGCGCACTCGGTCGACAGATTTCGCACACTGTGATTGGCCAACACGTTGTGAACTCTTGGAGGCACGCTACAGTGAATCGCCCGTATTGTAGCATTGGTGGTAAAATTGACATAAACATGGTTTATGTTACCTATACATATACCTGTTACCTCATCAAAATTAATTTACCGATCAGTATGGGACAGATGGAAATTATATTCAGTGGGAAGCTTAAATATCGACATACAAATATATAAATTTCAAAACTACCGTACAATTTGAGAATATATCCTTTCAATATTCAATTCCTGAACTCCTCATAAACTCGACATTTGTAAAATATCCAATGTGCTTGAGTAATTTCCTTGGTTTATGCAACAGAGTTGTTCCAGTGAGACTGACAATTAGAAATTGCAATTTTTCAATCTTTATCAAATAAGTGACCTACGTGCAGTAAATACTGACCTAATATCATGCCCATATGAATATATTTGCACCTATTTATTAAATCTTACACACATACACGTATTATAAAGAAATTTATGATATCACATTAAGATCAATAACTTAAGCTGGGACTCATTAACGAAATAAATTCTTCATGGCATGAGCAGAGCAAGTAACAAGAAACAAGACTTTTTGTTTGACCACTCGGCTAGAATGCAGAATAAGACAGCTCTAAGGTTAAAAAAAAAATCAATAATTCATAGCAATCACCCTTTGGGGAATGGAGGAAAGGAACATTATTGCCAAAGTAGGGGCATTATGGCTTGAAAAATTCATGTGTGGTAACTAAATACTTTATCTGATAGAACAAGCCAGTGTGTGATATGTACATGTATACGTACATAGACTGTACAGCAGGAATGAAGCATAACATGCGAGTTGAAAAGAGAGAAGAAATCTGGCTATCAAAAACAAAAACTTAATGACAATCTTCAATATTTTCTGAATTAAAACTATGCGACAAGCAAAATGATTAATAAAACAATGGCACAAATTGAAAGCTTCGCCAGAAACAAACTTGCTAAGTGCATACAACATAGAATCACAACAACCATGAGGGCTGCACTTTAAATGTTTTGACAAGGATGAATAACAAAGATGTGTGCAAAAAAGAACTAAACAAATGATACCTACATATTTATATGTTCTTTTTATGCGTAAAAAATATGTAGTAATGTCACATTCCACAGTAGGTTTGTGGGAAAAAACGTGCCAAATTATAGAGCAACCAAAAACAAGCAACCAAAAATGAAGAAGTGCCGGTAAATCACTTCATAGCCCACCACTGATGAGGACCAGGGCAAGAAAAGAGAGGATAGAAAAAATGTGTGAAGGGGAAAATGACTTGTCACAATACATAACAATGGCGTTCTCTCTCAACACTTCAATTTACGGCTCCAGAAAGTGCATGCGTAATTTGATATATGGCGAATGAAAGAGCGTGGCAAGGATATGGATATTGAATCACACCGTCTGCTTGGTAATTTACAGGCGATGCACTGGTGATTTGCGAGTGCTGGCATTCTCCCATTTCAGAATGTGTTGTTCATTATATACAAATAGTCCGTAGTTTCTGCTCGATATTATATATTCGCAGTCATTTTTTTTGTGTGTGAGCATTGCTACTTATTTTTTCCAATTTTTTGTCACTTCCTGGGATGTCAATTTTATTAATAAGTTTAACAAGCAATATTTGATGCAACGTTTAAAACACTAGGAAGACAACACTTCCTGATAACATTTTCCAAAAAAAAAAGACAATTAAATCTCTTTGTACATCTATCTAAAAATGCTGAACTGAATTTGAACACAAACACTTCCATTGTTAAAATAATCAGCACCGAGACAAATGTGGGGAATCTCATTTCATTATGGCAGGAAAAAGAAAAACCATGATAGTAAAATCATATAAACCAAGTTATTCCATTACACTGCCACATTAATAAGATCCAAGTTGTATTCTCTCAACAAAGCCAAACAAGTATTTCAAGCCCTATGAACAAATACATGAGATTTTTTTTATTGAGGATGGGCAACGATATCATTTTCATATCACTGACTCTGAAACGTGTATTTACTCAAAACAATCAATTTCTGTTGCCAAAGTTTGACGAAATTTAGCTCAAAGGCTCTCTCACAGCAAGACAAATTTCCCACAACTCTGATCAAAAGTTATTAAAGTGGATTATCAAGATCAAGAGGGGCTTCAGAATTTGACAGATGTTTGACATTTGTAGCACACTTCCTTGTTTAGGAGTAACTATCTTTTCATTGGAGTCTGATTCGCTTGGCTCCCTCCCCTCCTTCCCTCTCCTTCTTCCTACTGAAGAATTATTTTATCTTGGCATCCGCAGCCTTCTCCGGAAAAACGCAATTAAGCCCCACCGTTGGGCACAGGAACCATAATGAAATTGTGCGCATTACGCCAACAGACAAACACAGATTGAAGGCAAGGACTCCCGAATGAAATCACGCCGGTGCAAAGACGGGTCCTTTAAAGGGGCATAACAGGTCAAGACGATGCGACAAGCACTTGAACCCCCCCCAACTTCTTCAGTGTAATACGCTGCTTTTGCAATGCCAGACTCCTGTGCTACCTGCTCAAAATTTATTTCACTAGACTACAAAGGAAATCTAACTAGAGCACATGTTGCATGCGAGATTTGACACATATACTTGACTGAATACCTTTAACATTTCTAAGGGCCTACCAGTAGCTCCACTGATCAACGGTTGGGATCTTTGACGACGAGGCACGGTGGCGGGCCCCGCTTAAGGATAGGATTTACGAGACCAGGGAGGAATCACAGCTCTGTATTTTGATCAGTTTTGATTAGGTTTGGGAGCTGGTTGAATGATAAATTGATGGTAATAACGGAGATTGTCGAGGGTGTTGGATTCAAAAAGTTAACTACTTCATGGAGTGAATTTTTAGACAAGCCCTAAAATGTCTAAGCTTACTTCTCATGTCATTTTATGGCATCAAATAAAATGTTCAAAAGGAAATGTTGGGCTTTATTGGAACCAATCCACACTGCAAATGATTACATGACAATAATGTATCGTACAATGTATAAATTTCACCGTGTAAATTTAATGTTCCTAACTCAATGTAAACGAAAGCAGGAAACTGAAAGTGATTAGATGACTAATTTGGTGCCCTCAAACAATAACCAAGAAATATGTTTTTTCTTTTTTCAGAAAAAAATCTTCTAAATTGTTGATAAGGTTTTCTGGCTTGCAGGGGACAGGAGGCATTTATGAATGCATTAACCGAGAAGTATGTTTCATGTTTCAAATAGAAATTACAATGTAAAAATTAGACTTTTTTCAGGAAACCACACGTAATATTTGAAATATTTCTACTATCACCGGTTGAAGAGTAAGTAAATCAGTGTAACAAAGATATCATTTGGTGTTTGAAGAACTTGAGAAGGGAAAATATGCCTTCAGAGTTTTTGACGGGGGTTATTTCGTTTGTTTGTTTGTTTGGTTTTTTTTTCAAGACAGATTACATTGTCTCTGACCGCCATCTACTTTAGAACACTCAGTGTTGCTGTCACTAGTGACACTCACTGAAGATTCTGGAGATGAAGGTTGTATGTTGCTGATGTCACAGAGAATTACATGAAAGAAATTGACCTCCAACAAGTTTCTAATCAACTGCAATTGGCGATGTGAAGGGCAACGCCGATGAGCTAGCATTAGCAAACGATGACTGTCATAAGGTGGATACTGTGATGCAAAGATGCATTTTTGACAAAGTTGTCCTATCAGTCAAAATCAGTCAGATGACCCCATGTGTCTGTGTCAAATCAAGTGGAAGTATTTTTGACTGTCCGTGACTGTTACAGCAAAAGGAAGGTTACTGTAAAATGCAGGTCATTTATTTTGCATTCAGAAATTGATTTCAGATTTGATTCCAACGAGATCTTTGAGTCAACTCCCCCCCCCCCCATTACAGTATTTACAGTGTGCAAGGGTGCTAGAAATAACCCTGTTTTTAGCCCATTAATGCCAGACCATTGTCCAACATTGACTGAGCATCGATCGCCGTTTTCTCACTTATTCTTCCCCTCCAGTTCCCTCCTTCTCAACCCCCCCTTCTTTTCCAGTCTTGCAAGGAGGAGAGATTGCACTGTTGCATGGAACTCTGCCAAACCAAGGTGCCAGGCTGCGGCACAATGTATTAACCTAGTAAAACTGGAAATCCTGAGCCCAGACTTTTTTTTTGGCCTGCCACACACAAAAATAATGTGAATGGGTCTGGTGCCGGGCTGGCTGGGGGCTGAACCACCTGACAGAAAGCAGGCATTTCCTGCCGCACAGGGTTGAGGCAGGGATAGCTGATCGGTCAATGTACAAGTATCTTCTTCCTACAGGCGGGGCCCAGTAGAGCATGCAATCTGGGAGATACGAGTGGCTGGGGGGGGGGAGAGCAATGGGGTACTTGGCCTGGAGACAGTTAAAGGGGATGGAGACAGATGAGAAAATCATCCATGTTGTCAGATGCAGAACCGCCCCATAAAGCACCAATGGGCACTTGGTTAGCTTGCTCATCTTCTTAAAGCGGAGCACTGATTTTAGATGCTCTGTGAAAAAAATCAACTTTCAAATTTTAATCCTTTCAGAACTCACCGGGCAGTCAATTCTTTGTGTAAAGATAACTGCATATATATTTCGATAGGCAGTTGGTGGAACTGAGACACCCCTTGATCTGTGTTTTTCTTTTGAGAGGAAAATCTATTTGACCTTACTTTAATTGCTCAGTTCATGGTCAGTTCTTAACCTGGCCAGTTGGAAATGGCAAAGGATGGAAACATAAAAATGGCAATTCCATATGTATCGACTTATCTGTGACAGGGGTGTGATTTGGGGAAAATGAAAAATCCATCAAACATTCGTCGGAGGGTTTTGCAAGTCGCGTCGACCACAGCTTCCCTACAATTCACGGCATATCTACCTTATTTGATTATAGGAGGAGATTCAGGTACTACATGTAAGCCACCACAAGAGCTGTTCTTACTTTGAGGGATACAATTACAACATTTACTTAAACAAAACCCTTGTCCTCACTCACTTCAATTGCAATTATACATGTAAGCTACAATTGGTGACAATCAAAGACCTAGAAGTGTAATACACAGTTTTATCAGTGATCCACAAAATTCTATCACAATTTATTAAAACTGAAAACTGTCTCATACAGAGGAGTACAGCATTACTTGTGACACCAGGGCATATAGTTTTTGTGTTGACTACAGCCAAAGGGACAAAAAGTACATGTATACTACCTTCTAATGATGCCTCTTTTTCCAGCCAGGACAATTTCTAAGAATTCTTGAATCTTTTGTCTACATTCAGATCCCCTTCCCTACCTACTACCTTGTATGACATTTTTGATCAACGTCAGACCACCACGAGAACGGAATGAAATGCAATGGCAGACAGACGCAAGTTGTACACGGTGCATGCAACGACAACACATGTACCGTGCACACACACAGCGAACGTACAGTATGTACATGTACATACATGTGCACACAACGATCATACCGCTGGCCTGGGTCCCTATGTTTTAACAATGATACCTCCATTTCCAGGGGGAGTAACAACGCAAAAGCACATGCTATACACCTAAACTTGTGCAAGTCTTTTGCTTAGTGTCGCACCAAATATTGTAGTCTTTGCGTTACATATTGAAAGCATTCCCGATACGGAAATCCGGAAAGTCTCACAGAAATTCCGGATAGTCCCACAGATATTCCTGAAATCCGGAAAAACCACACCCCTACAGAGATCCACAAACCAAATGACAAATGAGCATGCAGTGACGCTGTTTCCAGGTAGCAACACCATCCCTTTCTTTATTAGCCAAGCTCAAGCAGGTTCCCAAACCACCATTATCGCTCAGACCCTGCATCCAGGCAACCCACTGTCCAGCTGAACCAGTCACCAGGGGCCCATCAGAGCCACTAGGCCCATCCAGGTGAGGAAGGGTTCAACAAGGTCTGAATCAACTGGCCAGCCTCATCAACACCCCCTCCAGCCCCAATGCAAACAACATGTGTTTGATTTGACACCAGGGGGATTCGTCAGACCACAAAGGTTTACTCACACACAGTACACACTTCCAACCAAGCCCCATCTTACTCCAACCAAGAGAACACCTGAGCACATACTAAAAAGACTTGCAGAAAAACACATCTCCTGACAGCCCTCTAGCTCTGGGCAAGTTCAATATCCATTTCAAAACCCTGGGTGAAGTTTGAATTGGCAAGGTTGCCCCATGCTCTTCTCCCATTACAAAACATTATTTCCCCTTTGAAAAAGGTACAGTCACCCCCCAAAAATGTCCAGACCTAAATCTAGTGTGATGGTATAATAGAATTTTAGCTAGTAAACACAAAAGATGCACATGGATGAAAAGGGACTGGAACATGATTCACCAGTGTTTGGATTTCTTGTTTCAGTTCAGTGTAACACAGAAGCCAATACATGCACAGGTTGAAAAATATGAGCCAGAAATCTTACATGGAAGAGTAACTTCTTTCACGACAAGGGATTTCCCCCTGTCTCTTTCAAAGGATATCAGCTACACAGTCAACTCTCATAACAACGAACACTATAGGGTACCGAAGTGAATACGTTACGTGCACAATTAGTGCGTAAAAGGCATCTAAGGCGAGAACCAGAGCGTGAACCAACACGCACATGTACATGTACTCCTTTCGTTTGCACTGCACTTTCTGGCTCACAATGTCACACTTTGGTACTCTTTTACAACAAAATACTGTTATGGGCAAATTTTGAGGACACCAATTGCATGAATTCTTGTCTTAAAATTCTTTGTTTTCTACTCCTTTTATAACAAAGTCCTAGCTATACCAAAGTAATTTGGTCCCTTGAACTTGGCTACAACGAGAGTCGACAGTACATACATTGTAATGTCCCACAAAAACTAGACTTTCTCATGGTTTTAAATCAAACAAAAATCTCATCTGCCTAATGCTTATCATGTACTGATGCATCATGTGTGGGGGGTACGGTACACATCGCGATGATTACCCAAGGTACATGTACAGTATAGGTCTAACGAGACACTCACAAAAGATCCTTATTCAGAAAGATCTCCATTAGGATGATGACAAGAGTAATAAGGTTCCCTGGATGGGTCTTGGAGGAGTGACTAATGTAACGCATCGCTTCGGGGTGATACACAGGAGTAGCTTGGCCAGTGAGACGGCAGACAGCTATACAGGCGGCATCATCTTACCGATGCAACCGATATCTAAGGATACGTGTCTGAGTTATTATACATGTATGAATGTGGTGAAATTTGGCTTGGATGGGTTTAGCTGTATATGTACACGTAGTATTTACATTTATAAAGTTGCACTACCATGCCTTTGCATCATGATGCCACAATGATAACTTTGCTCCCCTTGTCAGTAAAACTGAAAACCTGCCAGTTATTTACTGAGCAAGAAGTCATTCATGGCCGTCTGCTCAGCACGTAGTTTTCATATATGGTTCACTTTTGTTGTATTTTCTGCCTCATAACGCCTTGAGGCAAATACTTGTTGTGTTTGATTTTTGTGAAAGGGTCTGTACTTGTTTGCTTACCTCGTTACAGGTTAGTCAACCTTCCTGCAAGAATTGCTAGAATGTAGCAAAACTCGAATACCGCAGTGCAACAATCACCTTATAATTGACCATATTGGCACATCTAGCCAATGTACATGAAGAGCACAGTGGTTGGACACAACATTCCAAACTTCCCAAGTTATCCCAAAACACGGATCAAATGATCTCTTCCCACAGTCCAATCACACAGCCTATGTGGTAAAAAAAAAAAAACATCTCAGCTGTCAACACTCAGGCGAGAGAAACATCCCCATGAATGCCTAACTGCAACCCCAGTCCCCTCTCCCCTTCACCCACTGCACTTTCT
Source organism: Acanthaster planci (assembly GCF_054643075.1). Lineage (NCBI taxonomy): Eukaryota > Metazoa > Echinodermata > Asteroidea > Valvatida > Acanthasteridae > Acanthaster > Acanthaster planci. The sequence continues at coordinate 19,313,889 of NC_141778.1, read as the reverse complement.
GGCAACATTGACTTAGCAGCCTCCTAGCAGGAATGTTGCCTTCAAACACAAATACCGGCATTGGAAAATGTCTGACATTCGGGGCCGTTAGGACAGGCCGCCTACATGCGTTCCCCCAGCAATGTGAACTATCTCGACTGTTTACTTTTGAATGCTGCCCGCTGCAAGAAAAACTGTGTGGGGGGATGTGGAGGGAAGGGGTAGGTCAGAGCTAACAGAGGCAGACCAAGATGACAATGATAACGATTATGATGACCATAACAGTGATGAAGATGAGGATGTTGCCAACATGCCAAGCAGGTGATGCCACTTCTTCTTCCTACAAAATTGTTCCACTCTGATAATGCTTTCAAGCGAGAAAAAAAAATCCTCCAATATCGAAGAGAAAAAGCATCTAAGCCAGCTGGGGATTGACAGAATCCCAACTATCTGGCAGGCAATACCAAGGGAATGTTTTTCCCTAACTGAAGACATATGATGCTTTTATCAGGTCGCTCAACTCGTTCCACAAGCAGACACCTCAATCACCAATTTTTTTCTGAACAAATATGATTCTGGGTCATAAGTAGGTGTCACCCATATAAACATAAATGAGTACAAACAAACAAATGCTTGCCAAGTACTTAATATTCGTACTGGGACAGTTGAACGTTTAAAATCTAACTGCAACAAGCATTTCAAGTCTTTCACTTTGTGAGCTATCCTACATTGTAAGAAAAAGAAAGCAACTCCAGTGTGCCAAAACTGGTTTTCCTAAAAACCGACACATATGAGCAAAATCCAAGAAAAAATAAAAGCAGCAATATTTTTGATGAGCTAAAGTTAAATTTTGGTCCATTTCATTTCCATTTCTTCCCAAACCATGTAAAAACCCCCCAACGTAGCCTCAGCCTCAGAAAGACCACAAGGAGTTACATACTGGCAGTGTAACAATTTTCACCCCCCCCCAATTAAAATTCTGGATCCACCCTTACCTACACGTTACCAACTGCAAGTGAATGAACTCTAGTGATGAACATGATAATTCTGCCCCTCCCCACCCCAAAAAAAATTGTCAATTTTTTCCCCCTTTCCCATCCAGACGTCTGCAAAGTACAATTTAGTGGCAAGACAGGAAGCGTGTGATGCTTCAAATCAGTCAGAAATGGCAGCACGAAGGAAACGCAAGAGGGGACCTGCTGTGCGGTCATCCGACAGAATGACTAAACCGCTTGAAAACATTCAATGTGCTGCATTTCACATCCTCTGCCGGGTGGGAGGGTATGCTGAACTGTGGGGACACAGTGCAACAACTCCCCAAGGCAAACAGGCATAACATTCTGCACGTGGGTGTCTCATGTTAGACACTTGCTTTGTTTCACGCTGAGGAAGGTCACACCCTGCTCTCCCCCTCCCCAATGGAGCATGCTTCAGGGACATGAACATTTATGGGAACCCACACTTGTGCCACAAGTGAGGTTTTACATCCACCACTCTTGATCTGAAACCTGTGCAATAATGATACAACACAATACACGTTATTCATGAGTCAGCCAAATTGGAATTGAAAGTGAGGTTAACCCTTCAGTTTTGAAACTGAATTTTGGAAATTTCCTGTCTACTCTGATGACTCAATTCGTATTTGTAGCAAAACATCCTTTAGTGTTTCACACCAGATTTGAAGAAAAAAAATTTGAAAGGGGGGCATGGAACCCACGTGAACTCTAAAACAGTCTGATACCATCCCCGTTAAACAGTTAAAAATCTATAAAATAGATTTGAGGAACAAAATCAAAAATGGCTTCCAAAGATCCACTGCATGAATAACACTAATGCAAGAAAATTCTTGGAATTCTTCAGCACAATGAAACACATCCAAGTTCTCACTGCATTGAATCCCTTTCGCAGAAACTCGCTCCCATTCAAAAAGGGGGAGGCCTAATCCACTGTTGCAAACTAGTCGGCTCAGCTGAGAACCTGCCTAGAATCTTCAATCCCAAGGATTAGAGCCCATACAAGCACATCATTTTGAAACTCACTGGTTTGACAGATTTGACAAAACACAACAGCGCTCTGCAGCACAGGGCCAAGGATGGAGCCAGCTATCATAAATCAAATAATAAACCTAACCTGCACCAAAGGAATAAAATGGCTCAAGGTTCAGCTTTTATTCAACCCTGCTTTGCAGCATGTTGGATCTTTTTCCCTATTAATTCCAAAGAATGAAATTCACTTCTTCCAACTGAAATTAAGGACAAGACGAATTCAAATGAAATTTGTCCACTTCAATAGATGGGAATTTCATTTGAATTTCCATTTAGAGTGGCTCTTTCTCAATTTCAACCAACATTAGCCTAAATATTCATACTGGTCTGTGATAACGAATCTTTAGAAAGTTTAGTTAGTAATTCCAACCTAAATTTGTTCACTATATAATGGTTTGTCTCCCGTTTCACTCTTTGGACTGGAACTGTTTCTATTGTATTGGAAGTGTTAGAATCAAATGAATTCTGAAATACAGGTTTTGTTAAAAATAAGTCTCACCCAAAAAAATGCTTATCTGTGAAATGGCAAGGTTTTTTGGTCAGTGATTGTGGAAAAAGTGACAAATTTATAGATCTGCAATACAACAGAAATTCCAAACGTGTTCTGGGTACACGTTACAGCAAGCAGCTTACATGTACATGCATCTAACCTTTACTTTCACTGTAGAACACAACACGATGGGCAAAATTAACACACACAAAGCGACAGTGTGCCTTTAATTACTCAGGTGGGGTAGTTTGAACTCTTACACATCCTGCAACACACACACGCAGGGAAATACACCTACATGATGTACATCGTATGCCCATGGGCCTTATTTTTTTACCACTGATGGGAAGTTACCAACAGTGTCAAACGGTTGACATTTATAGCATTCATGTCACACATTAAAAGGATAGGAAAAGAGGGAAGAAAAAAAAAATTGACGAGGAAACAATGACAGGACAGTTCACTCTTCACAAGCCTGCCTACTCACTCGTATGGCTGAATCAATCATTTCACAGTTGGCTGTGAAATGTGCATGGTAATGTTATTATGACCAGGTGCGTGGATGTTATGCACTGCCTATGCATGGTCGCGCTTCGAGAGTGCCCTTTTCCTGTTTGTGTTTTTTTTTTGGCAAAACAGCGTGTTTGCCAAACCACGCTTCGCGTCCATGTCCATCAAGGAAATTGTTCATTTAGGAAAGAGTTCAAAATTTGGGGGCACCTTTTTTTTTTTTACTTTTCGTGGGCACAAGAGCATATGTTGCTTTTATTCTGAGCAACAATGAAGCCAAGAAAGAAAAAAACCTATCCACAAACTATTTGCATTCCTCTTAAATCATGAACACAACTGCAGAACAAATTCTTTACCTCACAGCCAATCAAGGGATAAGCCAATGATGTTATCCTGGTAATCAACTCTGAGATATCAGCCTGATAAACAATACAAGTACATGTATCCCTAAGCACAACTGACATGTCCAAAGAAGCACCTCAAGCCTGTTTGCCCACCAGAAAGGCATGCATGACCTTGTTGCACTGGTGACCTAAATACATCAGAATAATAAAGGGCTACATGTACATGTACACTAATGCCTGACTGTATTTTTACAAACATGTACTACCTGCACACAAATCTCTACCCTCACACAGGGCAAGTTTCCTCTCCATGTACAAGTGTCAACCCCCCCCCCTCGCAAGACATGCACTGATTATCTAGCCAGACTGGTGCTTCATCATAAAATATATTGCAGCTCTTATCAGGGCAGGAGGGTGGATGGAACCCATTACAGGAAAATATCAGGCAAATGTTTGCTAGAACATCAAAGTCCCACCCTTCCATCCCCTTCCCACTCTCTCACTATACCAGTGCCACCTTGTAACTAAGTCCCCTACTCCACTCCAGGTGACGCCTGACCTCTCGCACGGCTGGGTCAACTGATCTGCAGTCCTGGGTGGCAACCCAGACCAACAATAATACCTAGGCCTGTCAATATCAAAGGGACCTTCAAGGACAGAACCCACCCTCTGCAGGTTAACCCATTCGGCCTTGACCCTATGAGGTGGTGCATGAGCACAGGTCACTCCCCCTGACTGCTGCCTGGCAGGATGACATACAGGAATACCGAGTGCTCCTACTCGAGCATGTGTGTGAACATCCTCCTTGATGGAGAACTCAAGTTTGCTCAGATCTTTTCTCTTCCTCTATTAAGGCCTGTCCTTGCTTTAGGCCCAACAAGAAAGCAATAAAAATGTGGTGTCACAAAATACTTCCAGCAATATTTGCTCAAGTTGAAAAGTGTTCAATTTTTGCGAATTCGGAGTGGGAACGTTTGATCTGATTCACATTTCTGTTTGCTTTCCCACCAAGTTTGAACTGGCTTTTAGTCAGAAATTAATGTTCCATCATTTGGGGCCATCTTTAATTCCCAATCATTTTCACAATGATACGAACCGTATGCTGGGGGAGGGAGACCTTGTACATGTACATTTTTAAAAAATAAAAATTGATGATAATATCGAGCACAGAATTATTTTCTTTTTCAGCTATCTAGGAGGCAGGGTGGGTCCAAAAAAGTAGTCTTTGTAAACCTCATGAAAAAAATGAAAAACTGGATGGCCCTGATGAGGTACATTTAAATGTAGGGCCTAAGTATACACCTACATTGAAATACACACGAGTATGACATTCATGTCCATGCTCTACAGGAAGCGTTTTGTTCAAAACAAGTATCAAAAAGTCTGGGTCCTTGTTCACTGTGATTCACAAATGCACAATTTCAATGAGGACGGCACTCTCCTCAACTCTCCATGCATCATGGGAAAAACACAACTAATAAAACTGCGCATAAGCTTATGATTTTCCAGAGTGTACTTCCAACCATGTTTTGATCAGATTCCTTGCGCCCCAACAGGAATGGTAGCACAGCTCCCAACATAGCAGTCCAGAAATGAAAAAAACCTCACGAGGTAAAGTTCCCACGAGGCAAACGAGAGTAAGCGTGACAAAAGGTTCAGCGACAATGACCTTGAGATAGACCAGACAGAGATAGCCAACATTGGAAATGCTTCATCTCATGGCTTTGAACAGGGGAACAATTCTTAACAGAGAATGATCAAGATGAGAAAAGGTTTTCTTCTTGTTCTGTCTCTCTCTCTCTCTTCTCTTTTTTCTCCCTTTCTTGGAGCTCGTATTCTCTTGTCAAGCGACAGAGGTCTTAATTCTTCAGTGCCTCCGGGGGAATCTCAGCAAGGAGTCTAATTGACATTTCTGCGGGTGCTTCTTTTTGACGTGAGGACGGAGGCAAGCCCCGACTTGAAAGGGATGCAACTGGCAACAAGGGCAGAAAAAAAGCCCCACACGAAGAGAAAAAAAAATGACCAAATTGGCCCACACAATTTCTGAAGCAAGGTTGTGTGATTTGCAGACAGAGATTTCAGGAACATTGAATCAGAACTCTGTGCACATACCAGTACAGAATTCTGAACGATTCAATGTCATTTTTTCTCAATGCATAATCATGTATATGCAGTATACCATGCAGGCAAAACATGATCTGTTTACAGTATTCCAACATAAATTAGAACCAGTTTTTGTAAGATATGAACCCTAACAACGCAAAGCCATGGATGTTTAATACTTTGATGTCCACTGCATGTGTCACAATTTGGAAAATCTAAGCAAAACATACAAAGGGCAAACACAAAAAAAAACCCTAAGTAAATGAATACATGTACACGCACACCTTTCTAAACACAACCTGAAGAAAATTGACCACAAAAGCACCGCAAAAACAAAGCAGGGCATACAGGAAGCACTGCTGATGACTAATTAATCAATATCACAAACGGCTGCGGGTTACAAATCGCCAGATCATCGCATGGCGCTCTCATCAACCTTCATCACAGTCTGGATGATACAGACGTCAACAGCCGGTGCCCCGTCCATAGCCAGTTCCTGGCGCTGGGGGTGATTAGTCATTTTGCTCATGAGCGTGTATGTGACGCAGTGGGCCCTCCTCTCTCTCCCCCTCCCCCTTATAAACATTTAACGTCTGCCTAGCTGGCACACTTACCTGTGCGCTGCTCATTAAGTCATCCAGTATTGCGTTACAAATATGTTTCCCTGCAGATGGTACTTCATGAGTGGTGCTAATTTACACTTCTCACCTTAAAGGTGTTGGAGATGTGGAGCAATTTGAAAAATGTCGCACAGCAGGTAGGCCTTGTCAGATCAGGGGGCCTTGCAAGCATTAAAAATGTCCACTGAAAGTATATGCACACTGCAGATGAACTTCAAAGTCTCTGAAATGTACACCACATCCAAAAATAATTTACTTTTATTCTTTAAAAAAAAGGGGGCATCCCTTGGCTTTTCTCTTGGCAGAGGGAAAGCAGCTGTCTGGCTAACATGTTCAGAGTAAAATGTCACATTTAATGCTTGAAAAAGAGTCCCACTCTTAGAATATAATGACTCCTTAAAGCTACATCATCACAAAATGAAGATGTACATGTATCAAAGCAGTCACACCAAAAAGCCAACTGAAAACATTTTTAGAAGTCATCACTGACATAAATTCTAAATTAGTGCAAGTTCTTTACAAACACAAACTATTTATTTCAATAAGAAATTTCAATAGGTAAATCAGATTTCTATAATGTGCCTCTACTTTTCATGATGGTTCTTTGACATAGTGCCAAAGGAGGCTTGACGGTTGTTTACGGGTACATCATGAGTATAAATGGGGCAGATGTTTCTTCCACACGTTACTCAGTGACTAAAACTCAAATGTGACTCAACAACCCACAAAGCCTGGGATCCAACGCAGCAGGCAAACTCTGTGAGACGAGATATGTACGGGGACAACACTTTGCAATGAAAACTATGGATTGATCGACTCCTTTGGCATCCAGGGAGAGACTTTACAGCTTTGCACATTGACGAAAAGCATTCAAGACATCGCTGCTTGGTGCAATGGTGCCCTCTTTTGCTCATGCGCGAAGCCCATACAAAAATTCCACTTAACTTCTTAAGAGACAGGTCTTGGGTTTGAAACTTTGGTAACAGAAGTTCCAGTTGTGCAATGATGGGAACAATTTTACTAGTTCTCATAGACTACGAGGAACATAATATTTGAAGGAATGAAAAAAATAAAGACATGTAAAATTGAAACAAAAGAAAAAAGGTTTCCCACTGCTAAATTAACAATCAAGCAAAACAATGCAAGTATACAAATGCCCTTTGATATTTAAACAGTAAAAAGTAATTTGCACAAAAATGCTTTATCCGCAAGTTTTAAAAAAAAATTCAGGAAATGACAGATTTAGATCACAACGGCCTTAAAAATAGACATTTCAAGTCAGTTCAATATCTGCTGTAGCCAAATAACATTCTAATCTCCTCATGAGCAGTTGCTACAGTCTCACTAAAAATTTAAATTCTGTAAACTTTTGACATTTATGACCCCGGAATGTTAATCATATTAGGGGTGGATTAATTTAGGGCAGTAACACAAAAATGTAAAGATGTAAAACTCTATATGACAGCAGGCTAGTGAATGTAAACAAAAGGTAACAACTAACAAATTACAAGGTATTACAAGTTGATTTATTTATACAACACACTGGTGAAGTGGGCACATTAAATACACAGACGCCACGGGACAACTAATACAGCACAGGGAGTGTTTGATGTAATCCAGGCTGTGAGTGGTGTGGGAATGAACGAATTCACAGTCAGGGAGGAGATTGTAATATTACTTGCCTGATGAGCTGCAATGCTTTCATTCCTCCCAGCTTAGATGCCATGCCACGGCTGTAATTTAATACCATTCACCTAGCGCTACACGCTGGAAAGGCTCCAATTTGGGCCGGCTCCAATTCCTCGGCAGGTGGAACCGAACGGCCCTGGAGGGGCACGTGGCAGGTAAATCCAACAGCAAACACCTCCCAATCTATTGTCCATTCCGAGTGGCAGAAGATGCCTTGGGATCCTAGGGATAATTTTTGTCTTCCCTTTCGCAAAACCCACGTGGGCAGGTAGGTTATCAAAACGTGTGGGCTCAAGTCATCAGGCAGTAAGCTGGGGTGACAGACCACCCCTTGGGGGTGGGAGAAATGGTCTGGGCCGCTTGTTCGCTTCTCATTAAGGCTGCGGCTGGCTGCAAATGTCACTTGGGGTCACTCCAAGAAGATGGATGAGGGCTCTTTAGCCAGCACATGTTGGCGATATACAACCATTGATGCTTGTATTACCCCGTCTAGCATTATTGCCTGGACTAACAAATTTTTTTTGGGGGGGGGAGGCTCATTGTCAACACTCTGGAGGGTTATACTGCATAACTGTCCTATCATTGCTGCTAATCATCTTTTTTTCTTAATGAAAAAAATGCCTCTTGTGAAAGATGACTGCCAAATGCAACTGCAACAAAAATTCAAAAAAATTTCTCCCAAATGAAATATGGTTTCCATCATAAAATCTCTAATATGAGCGGGTACAAACATCATCTATTTTTGTAGCGGCATCTAATGAACAAAACTGGCAGTTCATACATTTAACTTCCGGATGCGCATTATATATGGCACAAGCACGTGTAATAAATGAAAACATCTGATATTCCTCAAGAAGTAGTCTGATTCAATTATTGCTCTATGTGCGCAAAGCTGGTCTGACGCAAGCAGTTACGCCATCTCTTGCCACGGATGATTTTATAGAAAGCCAAATCACAAGTCACTACTGATAAGCAGTACAGCAGAATTTAAAACCAAGGCAAAGGATTGAAACCACAGGAGAAAACCCAGGCATCATCATCACCACCATCACTACTTCTGCAACTAACCATCTTCCCCTTCATCACCACGTCTCCAAGACATGCACCACCCTGTTATCCCAAATCAGGTTTATCTCTATAATCACTGTCTCCTACAAAAAAGACAATCTACACGATCTCAATTCACCATTATTATAATTAATGCACACAACAGAAAGGTAGAAGTGAGCAGCCCAGAGAGAGAGAAAGAGAGAGTGAGTGAAGAAAAATAAAGCAGAGCTTTGAGTTCATCCCCTGGGTACTGACTGGCTGCTGTAGCCGCTCTCTGTCCATGTCTATCACCCTGATCAAGTATCAGCAGATCCAGTATCAGGGGTTGTAATCCCCTGGACAGAGCTCTTCAAATCTGGCAAATTTGTTACTTTACCCCCTAAAAGCTGTTACAGCCTGTTGTGGGGACACACAGGGGTCAGTTGGCCAAGCAGGGTTGCTGAGACAGCGCCAAAGGCAAAGGGAGGGCCATTCTGAGAATTCCTTTTATTTAAAAATGTGCATCGGAAACGGTAAAGAAAAAAAAATGAAACATGACCAGGAGGGATGATTAGAGATGGAGAAACAATCTGGCACTCAGTTTTCAAGGAGACATGTTTCTGTGGATTTTTTAGAAGGCTCCTACATGTTGGAAAAATAGCTGTGATGCTCTGAATGGTACCAATAATATCATCTTGGGAATAATTAATGTAAAAAAAAATAAATAGTGGGAATGTGACGTGTCTGATTGTTCGCCTCCCAAATCTGAATATATCCAAAATAGCTACACAGCAATCTGACCCTTGAAATTCCTACAAGCACCCATTAAAAATCTGGCAAACCTAAATCTGTGATTACAGAGCCTAATTAAGTTGTGAATGAATTTGGCTATGAATCACTGATGAATTCCTGAATTTGGATAACAGTCCGGTTCCCACAGCAGAGGACATTGACTACAATGAGAGATCTCCAGGTATGATAGCTGCCACAGTCGTTTTCCTCAATTTTTCTGGGTATTTGTGCATGATCTCCATTTCTGCGCAACTCTGATTTCACTGACATCTTAAAAACTAATGGACGTACATGTGCATGTCTCATCTAGGTATCCTAGACGTGATGTGATGCTTGCTCTTTGTGGATGATGGATACAGGTACCTACATGTACCATCAAATTGATATGAGAGGGAACCAGCATTGGATGATACAAGCTACTGGGTTGCCAATGTAAGAATACGGTGTGTCTAACAATTTAACCACACCAATAATAATCTCAAAATATGGAAGGCCTGACATTTCGATCCTAACAGAATCTTTCTTTGCCTTTGAGAAATATTCTGCTAGTATCGAAACGTCAGGCCCTCCATATTTTGAGATTTGTATTTTAGGTCATTGTAGTCAGCAAGTAGTTTGCAGCAGTTTTGTATTACATATCTGTGGAACACCAGTAATAAGTTATAATTTGTTTTAGTTAATTAATCCATTATACATGTAATTCATTTCATCCAAGGAATTAGCACTTCATTGATGTACTTCTCTGATTAGGCCTGAGACCAGAGGTACCGCAGAAACTCAGAATTCAACACATATATATGTACAGCCACAGGAAGTTTGAAGCTCCAGCTGAACCCAACTGCTATTCAGACAGATAGCATCAGACAAGCAAAAATCACAATAAATAAAAAAAAGAGAAGCATGCAAGAGTAAACAGTTGGTACTCACTCTGGTTTGACTTGTTTCTTCTCTGGCAACAAAGTGTCTTTTATAGGGGATCTCGATTCAACTTTGACATCTAAAGGACAAGAAAAACAAACAAATCATCAAATTAAAAAAAAACCAAAATTCATTTGAAAGTAAAGCAAAAGCAGTTCTTCGTTACATTCCTCATTTTAATAAAAAGGCTACAAAGGGCAGATCCAGAACCTGTGGCCCAAATTTGATTTCTTCGGGGGCGGAGAATTTCAAAATTTATATTGCAACCTTTGTTGCCTTTCTGAGGGCTGAGATTACATTTTGTCCTTTTTTTTTTACACCCTTCTGGTGAAGTGAAATTAGTTGACTCTTTTGGGTTTTTTAGGGGGGAGGGGGCTGGCTCCAATCAGCCTCCCCAGGGATTTACTAATGATGGCTACTAAGCCCTTTTGAACCTTTATCATTGTAACTATTCAGACTCAGATCTCAGCCCTGAACACACTTTTATCATGTACTCACATCACGAAAATAGTGACTTCGGATGACCATTTTTCATGAGTACTGGCGTAACACATTTGCTAGGGATGTATCCACCATATTCAAATGATACACTTTGGAAGATTGGTGGCAGCTTTACAAACTTTCAAATGTCAAATGATACCAGACATTACTACAACACTTTATGCATAAACATGTATAAGCTATTTTCGCATTTCAAAGTTACTGTATCTCAGCCTCACACCCTGAAGGCAAGGTGATGCCAAAGCCTCCATTCATAAATACTGCAAGGCTCTTTTCTTTCTTGTCATGGTTACATTCATGTAAAACCAAGCATGGCAACAACTGAAAGCCATTTTTAATAGAATGCTGCTGTTCATGGAATAGCAAAAGAGTCATTTTTTTGTAACATGCATTTAACTGCACTCACACAATATCCATAAGAATTTTCTTCAGTGCAATATTAAACTTTAAAAAATAAGTCAACGGTCATCGGTTCTTCCAATTTAACTTTGGAAACTCGGGAGAGTTGTGATGTCAATTTGTCATGTATGAGAGTTAAGTTTCCAACAACTGACAGCAGTTGGGAAGGGAAGCATCTCAAACCCAAAACTAAAGTAAAAAACTCCCAAGATGCTGCTGCACAAAACAACATCTTAAATCCAAACAGAGAAGTTGGCCTGGACAAGACGTGAAACAACAGCTGCCAACTCAACGAGCTAAAAAAACAAAAGTCCATCTATCATTGCATGATGGTATTCTTTACACAGCACACATGTGAAACATTCATTATTTACTTTACACAATGCCTGAGTAAATCCTCATCTGATCAGTACATGTACCCTGCTCACCATTTTTTCCCTTCTAACTCCAGGGTAAATAATTACAGAAAGTTCTCCAGTTTTGGATCAGTATTTTTCTTTTCAAGGAACTTTTGTTTGCCCTGCAAATTTCTTTACCTGACAGATAATTTGAGTTGTTCCTTTTCATTAGCTGTATCAGCAAAGATTTATTCATCTGTTGGACTAAGAAATGGACCTTCATATTTCTCATTATCAGTCACTATTTGGTGTGAAGAGCCATGTTACATCAACAATACTGCAACCATGATTATTAGGGATTAAAATGTTCTATTTACCACACACTGAGGATTAGAAATTCTGTTTTTGTGCTGAAGCCATGTGCTTTGTGTTGGGATGAATTAATCATGACATGTGATCAATAACCAATCAGTCAGATGGCGAGATTTATTTAGGTATTGTATAAAATTCTTATAAAAGATGCAAATGTCTTCTTGCTCTCCATAACCTCTCCAAACATTCTCAAGAGTTGATACTTACCCTAACATTACTCTATCCTCCTATATGAAAATGATTTCCACACACCCCGGGGAGCTTGGGTAAATATTCATTTACTACATACAGAGACAGAGCTGATGCACGAGAGGGGGAAAACACACAAATTTGTCCGATCCTCACAAACACTTGGCAAGGAATTGGACAACATTTCCCGCTTAGCAGAGCAATTGGGTAAAATCCCTTTCTGGCTCAGATACTGGCTGATTGCCAGTATCGCTTTACAAAGCGCTCCACAGTCTGGCCACAGTGACATTTACACACTTGTCCTTATCTTAATCAAACATGCCGGGGCTCTGAGGAAACATTAGTCCAGACTCCAGAGCAAACCCCACCTGACGATGGATAGAAAAATTGATTAAAAAAAGAAAGACAGAAACAAGAAAAAAAAGAGGTTGTCGTTGGGTTGTCACGAGTACCTGTGCCTGTTGGCCTGGCTAGAAAGCAAATGTAATGCAAAGGCTTTATTAAAGGGTCCATGCAAATTTTACTCAGGATTTTTTTTGTGCAACCTTCTACGTCTTTAACACTATAGGACATCCCTTTTTTTAGTTGAAGTTTTAAAATTTCGAAATTTTCGAAGCTTTTCCTTAAAAATAAAGGTGCTGTTGCTGTGAGGCCATTCAAGGAAGACACTCTACATTTCAGGGGTTTCCTGTTCACATTGTGAACCAAAAATTATTCCAACAGCATATGCCCAAAATGAAGTGCGTCACAGGTCTTTCAGGCATATGTGCTTACTCTGTCCTATCAGTTCAACCCTACGTGGACTCAAGCATGTGCTTTATTCCCCAATGATGTTGCTTTTTGAAATACTGAAGTGGCTCACTGGCCCAACTGAAAAACATGAGAAACCTTTGCTCACTGGCCTACTGCCTACTGACAGGGTAATTCCAGAAATTAGGGGTTCATTTTTTGGGGGGAGGGTCCCTGAAACATTTGACATGTGATTTTGTAAGTTCAGAACACATTTTCTAATTCCCAAGAGTGATGAATAAATGTAAATTACCTGCCAAACGAGTAATAATTGTTTGAAATCAATTCCAGTGATATTTCCATGTAAAATAACGAAGGTCAGATGTAACAGGGACACAAAAATGTCACACTTTTGGACCCCTAATTTCTGGAATTACCCAACAATGCATCACCAGAGTGGACGAAATTTACAACAGCAAAATGTCCAAAATTCAGGCAAATTTTAGCCCCAAAACAGCTACAACACTAAGGTTTCTACCCCAGAGGGTCCACAATTTTGCTCATGAATGTGCAAATTGGCACGGCACAGATTAGACATCAGGTTAAACAGGATCCAAAGGAGCCTTTACAATGACTGGAATTGTAAAAAATTACATGGCTCGACCTGTTAGAAGTAAATAAGTAGCACGTCCCATTAAGAATTGCAGCGATGATTGCCGTCACGTTACTGCCACTAAACAAGTACCATGCACTGCCAAATGCCACATTTTTTTTTTTTTCACTCCATCATGCAGCAGCCTCAGTTTCTGATGAAGCATGACGCAAATAGCATCATCTCCAATCATTTCCAGCCAACACTTCTTGGATGCAAATCTTACGATCTCGGCCACGCAAGGAAAAACGTTCCTGTTATCTGCCAGATCCCGATGAGTGTTTACTGATACATCATACGCAACATGCGCACACTGACCCCCCCCCCAAGAGGCTCCATCACTCGGAGGGAGATTGTGTGTTTAATATGAGTATAATTTCCCACAACGGGGAGGAGAGTGAGGTGTACTGGGCCCATGTACTCTGCGAACAGATTAACAAAGACGATGGTGAGGGCTTGTACCCATGTGCGTCACAAAAAATCCGATCCCAACGAATTTATTGGCAATCAGAAGCACCAGGCCCTCCCTGAAGCAATGCAAAAGGGCTTGATATGATCAGAGCAGTATTTCTAGACCAAGGCAGGGCAGGATAATATGTGACCGAATGGGATGGGGGAAACATGACAAAAGAGGAGGGTAAGAGGGGTAAAGGAATAGATTGACGAGAACTAGAGACGAAGACCGGGAGAGTATCACACACGCCTGGTTAGACCCAGGCAATTAATGCAATGAAGCACAAGGGCTGGCAAGAAATCTTACTCATGACGCAAGACTGGCACAACATGAAAAAACATAAAGCCCAGGCTTGTGGTAATCTAGACAACTGAAGCAATTTGGTATGCCTACCCAATATTTGTGTTTTTAGTACTGATTTTTTTTAAAGGCTTTTCTGTGAGGATGTACTGTAAATTTAGACTCTGTCATATCACACTCTAATGACACACAAAGGTTCTCATTTATCACTGTAAGAGCTGAACAAATGCTTTCCATGTTGTCAAATGATGTGAATATCCTTGAATGTCTCCACTGAAGATCAATACTTTGACATGGTCACACAAATGCACACAGTTTGCAAGGACGTCATGAACACATTCCTTTCAGACCTAGATTGGCTATATTTGTAGACAAATTGTCCAACCAGAGGAGTTTAATCAAGAGGAAACAATGTGTGTTATGCTGCACCTCTGCAAACCACGCCATAAGCTGAAAATACATACCGCAATGGCTGAAATACCAAATCAGCATGCATGCCAACACAGACACTGTACTTGTACTTTTGGAAATATACGTCAGTGGCTTATCAGTTGCTGCTCTGTAACAGTTTCCTGAATACAGCGCTTTATTAACTACATGATTTTAACAGGAAATTCCAACCGCTGTCTAAAAAAAATAAAGTGTTTCTTCAAAGCATTTCTCTATGTTTAATACTTCCTATTTTTTTTTTTTTAATGTAGGGCTTATTCAAGTTCTTGTGCTTACAGTCTGCTCTGGAATTACGCAGAAAATACCCACACCAGAGCACTGTAATATAATCCTCTTTATGTAAGTCCATTTTCTACTAAAATGTCAAATGGAACTGCAGGGAGTATAAAGGCTTTAGTGTGCTGCCCTCTTGTGACAAGTAGTCCTCTGGTAACTTGAACCCTGACATTAGATATTGATGATCACATGTGTAAACGTACTGTGGGTGTTAAATACATGTACTGGTCTGGCGTCAACTCATTGTAACCACTATCTTTTGGTGGGGGGTACTGATGATTTACTGTTTTTCCTTTTCATGATCTACATGTAAATGTAGTCAATTACAACCCAAGAAAACTGACAAAATTTCTGCAGGGATATACAGTAAACTCTTGATAATTCGAACCTCAGGGGAGTGGATAAAAATTCAAGTTATCTGGATTTTGAGCAAACGAAAGTTCCTGAGTCTCACCCACACACACACGCACAGCATACAAGCAACCTACCCTGTGGTGGCTACTGGAGATTGGAAAAACGATTTTTTTTTCAATAGTTGTGTGCTTTTGTCTTTTTATTTCTTACCTTTCCTTTTCTACCTGTTTAAAATATTCAAGCGAGATTTGCCGATGCAAAACAGAGCATTTCTAGCACCGCGCTGGGCCAGCATGATTACGCA
The DNA here is from genome assembly GCF_054643075.1 of Acanthaster planci. Classification (NCBI taxonomy): domain Eukaryota; kingdom Metazoa; phylum Echinodermata; class Asteroidea; order Valvatida; family Acanthasteridae; genus Acanthaster; species Acanthaster planci. Next base: position 19,298,052 of record NC_141778.1, on the reverse strand, counting down.
GTCAGCTTTTGAACAACGCGTCCAGTGCTGCAATTGGGCAGGAAGCAGCAGTCAGGCTACAGCTGCAGCACACACAAGTGTGGTCACATGACAATTGGACTGGAAGCATGCGGCTACATTTCAGCAGCGATGGCATTCAGGCTTGCTTGATAGCAAGGATATTATTTAGGCCGTGATCGCAACGAGTCAATTACAATGGCACTGTCAGCAAGCATGCTCGTGTCCCCATGCTAAAAAGACAGTGACTCATAATTAAAGTCTCGTGTTCTTTTCCACTTATTGCCAGTGATTTGGCAGCAGTCTTTTCAGATTGGCCCTTCAAAAACTTCAAGTTAAGCGGATGTAGTAGTGTGGGCATTTCGAGTTACGGACGTACATGTAGTTTTTTACATAAGAGCCTACTCTCTTGGCGAGGATGAAGAATGTGTTTGAGATAAGCCGAGTTTCAAGTTAACCGACTTTGAGTTATCGAGAGTTTACTGTATAAAAAAATAAAGATTTAATTTTTTTTGTAACCCTCACCCAAGGAGGTACGTGAAAATTCATATTGAAACTGGAAAAGTGAAGACTTGCAGGGTTTTAACTAGGATCTTAGACAATAGTGTAAGCCATTATGAACCAACATGTACATAACACAAGAATGTATCATTTTGAAAATCTAGGTCTTCTTCACAATAATCCCTTTTTGGCGGCCTGGAAGGACTGGTGACAAGATTGAGGAGTTCCAAAATGCATGTTCTGGAGATGCTAGCTCCAGGGGCTAGAGCAGGTGGAATCCACAGTATCTTATAAGTGACTGCAGGGGGCAGGGTGAGTGTACACCATGGAGCTCGCCTCAGCGAAGGAGCAGATGGAGTTGGTCAAGCAATGGCAGCAGCAGCGGGGATGCGGGTTTGTAGGTAATGGGGATATGGTGTGCCACAAGGGGTGAGGGAGGGTGAGAGGTGGGATGCTTTAAATTGGAGATCTGCAGGCATGATTGATCTCATTCTGCTTGTCCTACATATCAGTGTTTGGAGACACGCCTGCAGGTGGTAATGACTGGGGCATCAAGTTTTCTCAAGAGGTTTTTTATTTTGTAACTTGTAACTCCTCCCCCCCAAGTCCCGAGCTTTGTGTCCAGTCCAACATCCAAATTGTAATGCAGGCCACAAGATGATGGAGCTCACCTCCTTTCCGCCAATATTTTATTGTTTGTTTGTTTGTTGGGTTTGTTGGGGTGTTTGTTTGTTTGTTTGTTGGGGTGTTGGGTTGTTTGTTGGGGTGTTGGGTTGTTTGTTGGGGTGTTGGGGTGTTTGTTTGTTTGTTTGTTTGTTTGTTTGTTTGTTTGTTTGTTTGTTTGTTTGTTTTTCTGATGTTTTTGGAGTTTGCTTTCCATGTTTTTGGGAGGTGGGTCAGGGGCTCGGTGTTCAGGTCTGGGGATTCAGAGTTTGGGATCCAGGTATCAGGATTCAGTTTTCAGGGTTTGGTTTGATTTGCTTTGTTTTTCTCATCATACATAAGGCCCTTTTGCCAATTTTGCACAGATGTTACCTGTGGACAATCCTTATTTGAAGCATGTCATATCAAACAACTGAATCACTTGTTATCAAAATCAAAGTTTGCAGTCTTCTGATCCACTTCAAAATGTAATTTATGATATTCTAATACCATACTAATCATAATTGGATTCTACTCTCACCAGCTGTCATGAGTCTGTTCCCCATCCCAGGTATACAGGTTTGAATTGCAATTTCAATGCAAGCTTGAATCTCCACGGTAATATTGGACAGGAGTTGATTAGTGGCCATTTTGGTTGATTTTGCTGGTACCCAAGATATTCTTTGTACAAAGGTTACCAGGGAAAACTGACCAGTACCGGTAGTCGACAAATGGTTGATGATCGATTTTGAGATCTGATGTCAGTAAAAGAAAGGAACAAGCCTGGATGTTATACCTCTGTCTTGAATTTTTTTTTTTTCACTGACCCCAATGTGACAGGGTGACCAAACTGCATGTCAAACTCACTGTTCAACATCAAATCATCCAGCACTATATGATATAATGCACACACACATCCCCACGGTGTACAGGATAATGCTGGGACTGCTAACCACTTATGTTCAAAGATTCCTTTGTCAACCTTGATTTCCCTCATAAAGCAAGTAAAAACATCATCAAGACGTAGATACAACAAACAATTGTTGACTCTTGTGATATGGGACATGACATTTTGAACACCCTCAAGTATACATAGCACCCTCGGCTATGCCTCTGGAGCTATGCATCCTCCAGGTTTTCAAACATCATATCCCATATCACGGCAGTCAACAATTGATAATTGATATCACAAACGAGCGGCTATTTCTGTTGGCAAAATAGAAGTGCAATATGAGTAGATTCCACACCAGCTATCCAACAAGTTGAGTAACCTAGGGCAAAAATTCATGTTAAAGAAAAAGGCCCCTGTGCAGGAGGAGATTGGGCATCGCTTACAAGCCCAACGTCAGGAAGGAGTCAGAGGGAATGCCATCTACAAGTTAGCTGCTATCTTGTATTCCCAAGCAACAGTTCCAGGGGATGTACTGATATTTAAGACATCAACCTTGTGATATTTGCAGGTGGCAGTATCCATCCATTAGCCACACCTGTGGGCTTCTATATGAGCAAATGGCTCTGCCCACTGGGAGGAGGCTGCCTGCAATCTCTGGAACTCCTCAAAGACTTACCGGGATTATGAAAAAGTTGACATTTTTTCATTGAGAATTGCAAAATACAACTGTCACAGCCTCTTATGTTTGAAATGTTCCATGTCCATGCAAATTTTACAGGAGTGGCAGTTTTTACTGATACTTTTTTTGGCGGGGAGAAATATGGTAGATGCACCCAGCATTTAAATATATACCATCAGATCCTTGTTTACATTCTGCAAGTGTACAACCTTCCAATCAGGTTTGAAATTTTTCCACATTATCATGGTACTTACAGGTGAAAAGCGGTCCCACTCATCAACAAATATTGTATAGTGCCGCAAAGCGGCGCAAGATGGCGAACTTCACCATGAATACACGTAAAACGTTGTAATCGCATGGGCGCCAATTGAGCAAGCAATACGCCTGCGCAATGCACATTAATGCACAGGCGCAGGCGCTGCGGCAGGCACGTGCACCTGGTGAGCCTGCGCCCAAGCATTACCGTAAACTGCGCAGGCGTATCGCTTGCTCAAATGGCACCCATGATAATTACATCTTTTGGGCAGAGTTATCCATCTTGCGCCTTCGGCGCTATATGATCTTTGCTGATCAATACTGTATTAAAACTAAAAATGGATGCCAGCATTGAGCTACATAGACTTCATCATAAGGAACCAACTGGTCAAAATTTATACATGTGTATTTTACCAGTTCACGGTACTCACCAATCCCGGTTTGAATTCAGTTTAAAACCCAGAACCAGAAAAACAGGCAACATTGGCAGGTGACGAATAAATTTTCCACTTTGGATGGCGCCTCAGCTGGATAGAATCCCACAGATGTAACCAATCCAGAACAAATTTACCAACACTTTCCACAGATTACGACCCATTCATGGGGAGGAGTTTTTAAGGAGCTGCCGAAAATGCAAATTAAATACAGGCACGACAATAGCTCAGTGTCGCGTTCCAGAAGGGAACATTATCACTTTAAAACGGGGGCTTCTCAATGGGATCCCAGTTCTACGGTGTCGGATCACGGCACGCCCGACACACTGCTTATAATGGATCTGACAAGTGTAGGCAACACTGGAGAGATTTGTCCCGCATTTCATGCCCCTCGGAGGTTCCCTGAAATTGATCCCGGGGAGAGACGCTGGTAAAACAGCGGCAACTGGGAAGGCATAATCTGGGCAAAGGGGGGAGGCCACAGTGTGTGCAGCAGGGGGGCTGTTTTGTTACTGGTTATTTTTGTTTGATTGGTGAGCCTTTGGGAGTTTCGGTGCAACCTCAGCCACAGAGGTTGACCTATGGGCTTTGCTTACAAGTGTGACAACCAATCACTTCAACAATGTCAAACCGCACATACACAGGGAAATTAGAGTTGTAAGGGACCTGCTGACATAATTTCTGAAATAGGGGATCAAGGGAAAAGATCCACAAAGACGTACATGTAGTTTATTCAAAGAGCAAGATTATGCCCCGACTTGAACCAATGTATCATCTGATTAGAAATTCTCAGAATCAATCAGGTCTTGGAAAAGAGGACATCTGAAGATAGCAGATGCCGAACAGTATCATCCACCCTAGGGCGACCTGCATTGAAGACTCACACTTAATATCCGTCTATTACTACTGAAGTGGTCTGTGTAAAGGCTGGTTATGTCATGAACAGAAAGCTGGGGCGGTTTGGAGTTATTATCTCTATAAACCATATGAACATACCATGCTTCATGTCTCCAGGGCCTGAATTGCTGGCAGTGGGCACTTGTAGCAAATTGTCGGATGGCTGAAAAAGGAAAAAAAAGACAATAAAACCAAGTCAATCATTGGGGACTTGCATTGGAATATTTCACCTTCTGAACATCCAGGTATTCCGACACGAACACCTCTAAACATTCTTGGTTCTCCTCTCCAGACGACGTAAGAAAGGGGAAGAAATGAAAGTATCTACAGGTCTTTTGGGGATTTTCTCTTAACTTTCATGCTGATTTATCATAATTGTAATTTCTGGATTTAAATCTACAGGTATGTGTACATTTCAATCCACACAATGACGGTACATACTGGTATGACCCAAGCACACAGTACACGTATGAAGTTGTTTATTTGAACGTAGTTAAATGAAAATGCGCAAATAAAGAGTTCATGTTTTTAAAAAAAAATCAATCCAACTTTTTAAGCTTTTTTAAGACAGGCATTTCATCACAGAACTGACTGCAAATGTGATGAGCATACCTGGCAAGCTTAAGGGTTCATGCAATACAATTATTTTACTACCACCCTTGATATTGCACCTTTATAGGTCAATTAACCTTAAATTTTACAATTTTTGGAACTCTTAAGGTTGTGCAGGTATTTTCAAAGAGGAAATTTGGAGTTCATGAAATGAAATTTCATGAAATATCAAATGAAATGAAATGTGTCTTCTGTGATAAAGTGTGATTTACATCACAGGAACAGTGCCCTCACTTGTCTAGAATAGCTTGGACGATGTTTAAAACAGTGCACTTTTCAATACATTAAACCCCAGATATTATTTTTAAAGGTTTTTATACACCGAAGAATAATACAAAGATGCACATAATGTGAGCCTAAAAATAGCCACTGGATCCTGTGAAATCTGACCCCCAAAAATGTGAGCTGTTAGCAGTACTGGAGGTGGAAGGAAGTGCCTTATGTGTGGTTGAGACTATAACAAGCACCTGCACCAATCTTAAATCAAATCAGAAGCAAGTCAAATGAACTGTGACAAAAGCATTCCATTGTCATTGAGCACTGCCTTCCTTAACAAGTGTTCTTGTGAAAGAACTTGTGATGGACAGGACTATGACACTACTGTAAGGCAGCGGAGAGGCTCACAGTGCTAAAGTATTGCCATGATTTGACAGCACAGACACTTAAGCCCTGTCCGCACTGGACTTTATTTTCCCAGGATTTTACCAAGCCGATGGGAAAGTGAAAAATGGGCAAATTTTACCACCGTCTGCACTTGGACTTTCGACGCGGGCATTTTTACCAAGACGCGTGGGAAAAGTATTAGAGCTGTCACTATATGGCACATGAGTGCACTTTAAGTGACCTTTCACCCTTAGAATTATGGCCGTTTTCCAATACTCAACTTTGTGTCTGTTTGAGGCTTCATGTAGGAAATCAAATCCCTGTACTGTAATTTTTGGTGATTGTGCATCTTACTTGATGTTTTGTGGTACTATCAGACTTACATGTACTGTTGCGCTTACAACCTCAAAGTCAGGAAGAAAGAAAAAAAAACAGTTGAATCCTGAGACCGAGCCCAAGTCAAGTATTGGAAAACGGCCTAAGCTTCAAGGTGTGTACGTGTATGTACGTCACGTGGACGCTTGCAACGTACATGCGCAGGGTTCATGTGAGCCTGACCTTGCCAGTAAACCGGACGTACACTTCCCTGAGCCGCTTTTACCGACTCACAATGTCCGCACTGGACTTTCCGTCTCCGGAAAAGTGTCTCAGGAATTCTTCCTGGCCAGAAGTTGGCCGGTAAAAATTCCCGTGCGGCTCAGGAAAAGTAACCGAGAGGAAGTCTTCCGGGAATGTCCGCACTGGACTTATGGGCAAAGTACCCATTGTCTGAGTAAGTTTGCCCAAAAAAAGTCCAGTGCAAACAGGGCTCTATCCTCTGACCATGGCCCATTGCATACATGAACAGCACTGTGGGCTGGATACCTAGACAATCTGCCTCATGCCCTATTGAGACATGACACCTCAGGGCAAAGTACCACAGACTCAGGGGTAAATAAACTGACATCTGAGCACCTCCCCCCCCAAAAATGACACTCTGATCCTATGACCCTAATTCCTCAGATTCCAAGAATTTGCCCTGAGGAATCTTCAAGCCTTTCATGGCAAGGTAAATCACCACTTGATTATCACTATCAATTCTGGCAAAGGTTGGATGAAATCATCCAGGGAAGATAAGAAAAGAACTACCTGTGAATAATAATGTGATATACGATAACTGTCAGTCATTAATTGTTCTTGATTTTCTCAAAACCAACCGTTTGGAAAATATTAATTCCTAACAAATCATCTGAATCCCACCTTTCTTTCCCATGATATACAATGGTTTACCAAACAAATTGTTTGCATATACATGTATATGTGTCGTATGTATTCAGACATTTTCTGATAAACTCTATGTATAATATCAGGTAATAGTGGTAGGGTTCAACCTCCCTGAATCCCACAAATCAGTTAACACCTAATGGATTCTGAAAAATCTGGGAACACTAGAGTTACGTGTAAACACCCTTTTCTCCCTTGAAAACAACACAATAGATTTTTCTAATGACTTAAAGGTTCCTACAGAGAAGAGACAAGGTAAGTTGTCATTTAGCACACTGTGACATGCTGAATACCCTAAATGAATTCCTACATACTGTCATCCCCGAGGACAAGCATGCTCCTCAGACTTGCATTATCATCTAATATTATGCTTGGGTGATAGCAGACCTTGGGAGAGATAGATGAATGTGAGCAGGAGAGTGGAAGGGGAGGGACTGGAGAGAGTGGTGGGATGGAGCTGCAGGGGCTAGCAGGTAGGCCTAATTGATGACACATCACCTCTGGCTTGGGCAGTGAGGATGCTGTGAAACGCTCGGGCATCAATTGTGCCCGAGCAGGAAATGTTCATTTTGTATTCCAAGCCAGTCTCCGGGATCTGCCACTCAATCCCCCACCGCAACAACGGGACAACTTGTTAATTTCAGGCTGTCAGGGATTGTTATGAGAATATTGGATCTTGTCGGTACTTTGCTGTTTTCGTAGGGTGGAAGGGGAAATGCTTAGGTAAACTTGTCATCCAATTTTATTTATTGGTCTGGTTAAGTGAGGAGAGCACATGTAAGTGACTGACGCACAACAAATGAACGTAATGTTATTAGATGTGAGTGCACGTACATACACATAGCATGACTCGATAAACAGTGGTATAACTTGGTATACGTAGTGACCTCTTCATTAGCTTTTACTCCTTTGTTGGTAAAATGATTGATCACCTCTTCTCATCACCCATCTGGTATAATGTACATTGTACTATTTATCCAAATTCAACCATACATAGTTTTAACAAGTGCCTCTCGTGAGTGGTTTTTGCAACTTTCTGATTGAGCCCCTGTTATTTTAGAATTTAACCCTCCTATGCTAAGATACATTCTTGACACAGTTGTAATATCAGTCAAAATCAGTCAAATTTCCCATATGTGTCTGTGTACTGGGGGAAATCAAGTGGAAGGCATTTTTGACTGTTTTTGACAGTTAAAACAGAAGGAGGGTTTTAAGGAAGTGCAATTTTTAGAAACAGTGTTGAATTCCAATGGACTCTGGATGCTTTAGTGTGAAACGTCCAGCAAAACAAATTCCACCGACTGCATTTTGATACTATATTTTCACAGTCTGTACATCTACTCTAGTCTCCTCATTTCATGACTGAGATTTTGGGAACCACAATAAAGCTACAATGAAATGGAAGCCTTCAACGACAGTTAACTTACATGTAAAATAATGGCTAAGTTCTCGTAAAAAATAAGCAGGGTGTAAACCGCTGTCAAGATGTGAATCTATTCCCGAATTATTACATGACTTGTTCTGAGGGCCATCAATAGGAGATTTAATTTAATAAATCTCCTATTAATAATTTTAAGTTTAGCGCTCTTCTTTCAATTTAAGATTATCATACTTCATAAACAAGTCTAAGGAAAAAAACATGTACACATCCTGTTCCTTCCAAGCAGAGCACAGTAGTCAATACCGACTGCCTATCGTCAAAAGGGAACAGAGCCGTTTACTTTATTTTCTGAAAATCCAGCGGTTAAATACGGAGGCCCGAAATACTGAGGCCCGATTCTCGGGTATTCTCAGATTACCACTACAGCTCTTATCCAAATTACACGGCTGTAATTCTATACGGGCTGCTTTGTGCTGTCATGCCTGTGCCACACTCTCTCCTCTGCTGAAGGGGCGCACCAGGGTCAAGACTGCGCCATTGTTGATTATGGACTCCCTAACATGCTGACACTTCCTATTCAATGTGCAATGTCAATTATATGTGTAATCAAGACTAATAATTCCAGAATCAAAATTTTTTTTCTCCCCTTATTTTTCTATAAATGATTGGACAGACCCTAATAATTGCCTTGGTTGTGAATTGCATGTATATTTGGGAAGGTCAACGACGGGGTTATGAACATGAAAAACGGAATAACTCAGCCTCTTGTCTGTGGGCGGGCTGTACCTTATATCCAATTTGATTTTCTGACAAAGGTTCTGATAATATTATAACAAATTTTCAGGGGCGTTTGTAGTATTTTTATTGCAGGATGGAGGCTGGTGGCTGTGTTTAAAGGCTTGCAGCATTATTTGAAACAGTTGCCCTCTTGTAGGCGAAGTGTTTTATAAACACACGGAAATTTTTCTAATTGATTTTTCAATACTTCATAACTTGTAGCTTGAACAAAAATTCAGCAAATGTGGCTTGAGACTATTATGTCATAAAACTATTTATTTTTTTAATTCATTTTGATGGGCTGTTAAAACTTCATGAGAAACATCCACACACATTCTCTCACTTAGCATGGTGTGTAGATTAGATATTATTCTCCAATTTCTACCCGCAACAAAAGCATGTAAGAAATACAGAAATGAAAACAGTTTTTGCCACAGGATGTACCTAGTGTGATAATATTCAACCACTTAAACATATACAATGTACAAACAAAAAACAAAGAAGATGGATTTTGAAGAGTATATTTCATTCAACTGCTGAGACTGAAAATCAAACCTGTGAACATCCCTCCAGAACAGTGTACATACTCAGGATCAGTGTTTTGATTGGTGAAGTCCAAGTAGTGTCTGATCCCCCTGCGGATGTCAACTCTTCGCTCTCCCCACCAAGAGCCCGTGGGCGTAACCTATTTATTGTCCAAGGGAACTGTGCCAATTATGCAAGTGTGACGGAACGCTCCGGCCTGTATTTTTCAATCATTTGTCTTGTCGGCCTGTGGTTTCAAGTGTACAATGTTGCATTCCTGAGGGATCTTTTTTAGAAATCTATAAATGGCACACACACATGAAATTATGCAGCCACCATTTTGTTATTTTCAAATCTCCCCTAATTTCTAATGTGTATATTTTTACTCACATGTGCAGTCCATTAATCAATTAAAGTATCAGTCCTTCTGAAACACACCTGTACTGAGCCCACATTGATAATCATCCCGAGATAAAAATACAAAAAAATAGTCACTTGTAGACATGAGTGGTAAGATGTAAGTTATTGTGATAACATGCATTAATGCACAGTAGTTCTTGGACCACATCTTTGATCGTGAGTCACTGAGCCCGGGACATTCACTCTGAGTCACCAGGTGGAAGTTAGACACTGACTGGGACTCCACCCCTCCTTTCTACCGATGTCTCACATCCAAGCCAAATGTTTCCGCGCCGCACACTATGACAACGGCCAACTGAACATCACCAGTGTTACTCCCCTGCTACAGCGCCCTCCTTTGGCTGTCACCAGCACACAAGCAGAGCTACCGGTATATATAAACTCTGACACCGCTGACATTCAGACACCCAGACCTGTAAAACCCGCTCCCTCCCCCCCACCCCAGGGGAGGTCTATCAGAGCTGGTAACCTGCTGAAGGACTGCAGTGATTCACATGAGGCTCCCTGAGGCCTGTGGTTACCACTGTAAGTGGGCCGTGTACGTGTCTACACGTACGATTTACAGGCTGCAAAGCACACGCTGATGCGAGGCACATTCTTGAGAGGCGAACAGCGGCAGGCGCTTATGCTCGGCTGTGTTTGGTGATGTGATTAGCAGCTCCTGCAGTATGTGGCCAGAGCTAGCTAGCTTCCTCTGCCTTCCAGACAAGATTACAAACACTGCTAAGCCTATTTACATCTGACTAGTAAATAGGTCAAACGAAATCTAGAGATCATTCTAAAAATATAACAAGACGGTACTATTGATGCTCTCAGAAAAATAAATAAAATGCATCTATTCATTCATTCTATCTGTTCATTAAAGTTTTGACTTTGTTTCACGCAGATTTTACATTAAAGTAGGCCCTTCTGTGGTGTAATCTCAGCAAGACACTAAAACTGATGACATTTTCAATATTTTCCTGTCTTAAATGTTCTCTTCTTTGGTGATTTATTGTTGCTTAGGCATATGGCAATAAGCCAAGAGCAACCCCTTCTAAGAAAAGTTTTCAATGAGCAAATATTGGGGTTCAAGATTTGAACAGAAAAACACAGAAATGGTGCCTTCCTTGATTGACATCACTGAAACAGTGCCCTCAGTTGAACAGAATCATTTGGACAATTTCATATGTTTAAAACAATGTACTTTTCAATACAACTATGCCCAAAAAGGATGTCAAATACCGGTAGTTTTCACACAGCAGAGCATAAGAACATAAAGATGTATAAATTCAGTGCAAAAATCCTCTACACACCAATTTTGAGGATGAAAAAAAGAGAATGTGGAATAAATATGAGATAGCTCACACAAAACTACCGGTACAAGTGTAAGAAATGGTATATGTCAACCTGTGAAATAAATGTATCTGGAACAGTTGTATTTTCTAGAAATTAGTCTTTTGCAATATTCTTCAATGAAGGTCCCAATGAACCATTGTTGCAGAACACTGTTTAAAAATACTACACCCATTACAAGGCCTAATGCAGTGATTGACCGTGTCTGTGTGTTGTACATGCAGTAAGGAATGGATTACATGTACATGTATGTTCCATGGGTTTTGGGCAGGACATATTTAAAAGAAAGAGCAGTTTGTCTTACCAAAAAAAATGACTACGGCTTTTGGGGGTTTTTGTTGCATGAACAACAAACGTAAAGCAAGTCAGTGAAAGAGTGGCAGATTACAACAACCGAAATCCCCTCCATACATGAAATTACAATTAAGCGAAGAGTGGGTGAAGAAAAGCAAAGCACTATAGATTCCCATTACCGTGCTCCTTGATATAACGCTCTTACTAATACAAAGCTCTCTTTTCATTTCTCCAACTGCACGCCCATTCACTGTGTACATTTTTCTGTGGTTGTAGCACTCCCATTTACAACGTTTTTTAGGATATAACGCTCACAATTTTTGGCCTGAGAACCATATAAAGCATGCGAAATGATTCTGGTTACAGCGCTCTTTACCTTGGAAATCAGATTCTTTGAAAATCAACGCATATGAAACCTCATCGCAAGACTGCCATGATTGGCCAGCCATCCTGGTCACCAATAGTTAAGCGCTACACAGAGAGTGCAGACACCAGTAGTTTAGCGATCACACAGAGTGAAGACATGCACTGGGCCGTCCATGCAGCACAATCGCAAGCACGTGCTCACCACGGTGAGCCGTGCCTGCTCGGCTTTGCTGAGGCGACATTGTAGTGATTATTTTCCCACTTTTTATTTATTCTTGTGGTGTAGTTTGGGACACAAATAATTAACATTGAGATACTCCGTGTAGTATTTTGTTACCTAAAGGTTTCTTTCTACCGATAAGTAAAATTAGCTGCTTAAACTGTACGTGTATCTTCGTGTATCAAATCTGCGTCCTGTCGTCAATTGTGTTCAGCGTGACATGTCGGGTATGTTTTCACTTGGGTTTTCTAATGATATATCACTTTCTGTGGTCACACGGTTATTGGGAAAAGTCAGCAATTGGACTGTCCATCAATGGGTATGCAGTAGCAGTCAGGATTACGCGGTGGGTGTAGATGCAGTGCGAGCTTCGCAATGCAGCATGCACAAGGTCCCCTGGTGATTTTTGAAGAGGTTTGTGTTTTTTTTATCAGTGTCACAAAAACATAGAGATAAACGGATACAAGGCATATACTCCGAAATTACAGTGCGTACATCTGCCAATACAGGTTAACAAAATTCACATACATGCACATGTAGATACATGTCTCTATACATGTACCCGGTACATAGAAGTACATGTGCACACGTGCGTTGCACATGTTGTGTGCTGAACATGTTGCACGTGCATCCAGTCAGTTATAGCGCTGTGCGGTTATAACGCTCAATTCTGTAAGGTCCCCTTGAGAGTGCTACAACGAGAATCTTCTGGACAGTGCATACACAAACTGTACCTTTGTGACTGGTGTACTGGAATGGAAGTGAAACTTGCATGAAGGATCTCCTTTAATGGGTGTATTCTGAATGGCCGTCAAGGGCGACTTGTTTTCAGTCATCATCTACAAGGAGGAAAATTGGTATCAAATGTCAGAGTGTTCTGTTATCATTTGTCAGAAAAAAAAGATGGAAAAGAAATTATCTGGGTTATGCACAGTGGAACAATGAAACCACTGTAGTCATTCACATTGGCTTGTGCAGTTTGGATGTGGTGATTATCAGTCTGACAACAAATTGCAATGAAAAGCTTGCGCTGAATTGTTTTTACTGAGTTCTGAATAAAAAAAAAGAATTTCATAGGGCAACAAATATTTAACAGACCTTGGATGTGGAACAAGACCTCTCAATTAGCACTGGCGTAAACCACTGAGCAGTTCTGATCTTGGTTGTTTTCATATTGGTACATGTACATTTTTAATCTATTTCTAATTCTATCTTATTTTCATACTGGTATGCCGAAATCTTGGTTGTTTTCATTTTGGTACATGTAAATTTCTTTTTATCATTTTTTTCTGTTGGGTAGACCAAGAGGCGATTTTACTTGTGACCTTTTTTTCCTCTTTTTTAAATAGAACTTGTCAACTTACATTCAATATCTTCTCTACCTCCTGGTTGCTAGGATCGTTGAAGGAACCCTACAAAATAAGAACCATAAGATGAAAAATAAAAATTCCATTCCTACAGCTGCTATGAAACACAAAACTGCAGTGATGCATCAATTCATTTTACAAGCATTATGCTACAAGTGAACAATTATATACATGTACATGTAGGTGTTTATACTCCACAACAGTCTGCCGAATAGTTGAATTTGAGAATTAAATTAAAGCAGTACGGGTCATGGTTCAGTGAGTTCCCATATTTAATGGACCTGTGAATTATACAATTCATGACGCTCCTTTTCCCCAGCAAAATTACTTGCCCACGGGAAATGCATACATATTGTACTAGCACATCCATCATCCAGAAATTCATGACGAAAAATCCCACAAATTATTGAGCAGTTCGTTGGAAACTGTGCACACAGAGTGGTACACATTAACGAAGACAAGTGAACTTTACATGAAGTGGTTAAATAAGAAATTAAGAAGCGGGCTGCAGGTGTACATCCAGAATACACTGCACATGTATCAAAGCTGTGTCATGACATGGAGACAATGTGTGTTTCCTGTACATGTATATCCTTTGTGGGGGTCGTCATGCCATATGGAAGAGGACGAAATAGAAATCAGCCATTCACTGTGCACCTTGGCTGTAAACGAGGACTGGCAATGAACAAATCTGTCTAACATATACATGTATGTACACACTACACATACAGGCACTGAACTGTAACATGCTGACTCTCTCCGGAATACACATGTACATGTACTGTACATGTCCCTGTGCTGGTGCACTTCCAAATGAACTTTGTCACATCAATGGCCAATCCCTTGCTGCTTTCCTGTTAGAGTCATCAGGACAGTTTCCTGAAGCAATTCAAGAATAGCTTAACCCTAACCCCCAAAGGTGTATGTAAAATCGTATTGAAATTGGAGGATTTTGGACTGTTAGGGTTAAAGTGGATGTGTTCGATCAGGTACACACATGTAAGGCAAGCGCTAATGCACACCCTGCACTGAACATGCACCTACATGCACACGTACGTACGTGTCAACTGCATATTTGCCCACAATGGCCGCTACACACTTGACTCCAAACCGATTGTTCCCATTTTGAATGCAGGCCCTACACGAGGTACGCACGGCCTTTACAATCAAAGTGGCACGCACTCTGCTAACTCATGTTAAAAGAAGAAAACACCCAACTTCCTGTGCCAACCCTAACGAACAAGAGAGATCTGGCACAGTTAATGTATTTCTGGAAAACACAACACATGATGATCAAGTGATTTCTTGTAATTTTCCTCTGCCCGACTGTAATTCCCAGTATGACCAGTTATCCCTCCTGAAGCAACCGAAAATAGAACTGAAACTGATTTACATTTCTCCAAACACCGCCAAAGCAGAAAACCCTATGTTGGGTCGGGTATTTAATCTTCAGTATGTGAAACATATAATGGAGGTATGAGGAATATTCTGACATTTCTGAATTCAAGGGAATTTGGACGGAATGCTACACATTCTGCAGAGGATATCCTGAGTGTAACTCATGCCTCATGTGAGACTCAGGCAATAAATTTGGTGGGTAGCTGCTTATTGTACAGTGTACTTTCAATCAATTTCATGAAACCTGATGCCTACAGTGCAATATTTTAACCATTCTAAACAACTTTGATGAGGAAAATCCTTGCTTTTACAATGGCTGTTGGTCCAACAACACTAATGGAAAAGGGCAGAGTTTGCTCTATCCGCCATTTTGAAAATATCTATTTTGTAGGAACTACACTGGCAAGAGGCACTTACAACTATCAACTAAAATGCTTCCTCTTACCCAACTCGGTGGGATGTTTAGTTTTGGCACAGTCAACTTCTCCTTCTTGATGTCTGGTTTCCTTTCCGTTGTGCTGTCAGGTGGGTCTCTGAACAGATTTTTTGTAATTGTTGAAAAAATGTCAGCACCATGCTCCTCTCTGCTTGCAGCAAACTTGTCAGCAGGTTCCTCCTTGATGGTATGGGGCTCCTGCTTGACCACTGCTGACATGGTCCCTGGGCCCTTCACAGAGTCTGAAGTGTCCAAGCCCGAGTGCCCAAGCTGCTCGTGGTTAATGATACCGTTGGGCCTCTTGAAGTCCTTCTTGGCTGAGTTGATCATCACTGGCTTGGTGTTGGGCTTCTGCGACGACTTGGATTTCATGGGAGTTGAGCCCTTCTTAGGCAGCAATTTGGAGCTGCTGTCACTGGACCTGCCTGGGCTTGGTTTCATTTTGGTGACCACCAGGCTGCTGCTGCTACTGGTGCCGCTGGTGTCCACTGGTCGTCCAATATCGGGATCTTTTTCTTTTTTAATATTTAATTTGACATCTACATCTTTTGATCTGTGACCCTTGGCAGTGGACACTGGGGAAATACCTCTACCTGAAACTAACTGGCCTGGCACTGAAGAGCCACCAGGCCTGCTTTTGGACCCTTGCTGCTCTGGCGTTATGCCATGCTTGACAGCCTCCTTGCTCTTCTGCCCACTCTTCACATGCGGCACGGTGCTCTTGGAGGACGAGGACCCAGACTGGTCTTTCCTCAAGGAGGAACCGTTCCCAGACTGGTTCTCTGACTTGCTACTCCTGACCTGTCCGTTGGCCGTGAATGTCACTCCTGACAAGTCGAAGACCTGGCGGGCTCTGTTGTCAACAGGTGTGGGGGGCTCCTTGGGGATACCCAGGAAATTGTACATAGAGCTGGGCTCCATGACGTTCTTTATGTTGCTGAAGCTGCCCAAGATGTCCTTGATGTTTTTGTCTTCTTTGTCAGTCTGTGGAAGAAGGGACAACAGAATTCCGAAATGACTCAGATTTTGAACACTTAATATGCTTAAGACCACAGTTGCAACCTTTTTTGGCAAACATATGCTCCCAAATTCGAGGTGTGAACAAGTTTGAAGAATCAGGCAACATCCTTCAAGTGTCATTTAATTTTAGGTAACTGGTTTATATTTCATCAAAAACCCCAAATCAAAATTTATGTAGTCATTTTCAACAACATTATCTCGGTTGTTCACCTCAGTTTACTGATCAACGCTGGAAGTGTACCGGTATATTCATTTCACCACCGAATTTTGGTAAGAGAGCTTACTTGAGCACAACAAAACTTCATCGGACACATGTACATAGATGTAGCACAAACCTTATCTATTATGGCTATGACCAGGTGTTAAACCCCTTATCCAACAATTCCTTTTCGGTCCAAAACAATACCAATTTCAATTAAAAAACGAAACTCAATACGATACCTTTCCAACCAATGTAAGATGCTCACAGTACAAAAACCTCAGTCAATAGGTGATTTAAATTTCATTTCATAATCAAGCTGGTTTTTGTCCAGACAGGTACCAGATGGCTGCACACGTCTGCATACGTGTATTTACAAAATTCGTAAGCACAGATATAAGAATGCCTCTGTTTCTACTGTAAGTACAAGCAAAATGATCGACTCAAATTTGTTTTGGGTTTGGGACTTTGGGTTTGTTTGGGGGTTTGTTTCAAACATGTAGGTTGATGTCAGGGGTGACTTTGGGAGTGTTGATTGATATGAGTGATGGGGGGTATGTTTGAGAGGGATTTGGAGTTGGATTTTAGAGTGGGGGTTGGTTTTTGGTTTTCGATGTGGTTTTTGGCTAGGGCTGGTTTTGCTTTTGGCTTTTGTTTTGGTTCCGGGCATGGGTCAGTTTTGAGGGTCCAGATTGGGCTTTGCTCTGGTTTGGATTTGGGTGGGTTTTAACCCACACAGCATTAAAAAATCTGAAGATGCACGTAGGTTCTGCAAATGCACTGCATACCTTTATCGGTTCAGAAAACCTGGGTCCCTCACATGGATTACGAGGCTTTGTGATGATGCTCTCCATTTGACGCTGCTGCTGGGCACGAAACCTGGCACTCTCCCTGTCCACCATGGTGCTGAAAGATTCAAGAGGGGACACTACTCTCAGTGAAGTTCACTACAGTATCTCAATACTTTCCCAATTAAATTTCAGTCTATAAAATACCAAAGTGTAACATCATTTTGATCTGGGAAGTGCATATGTACAATTATAATTTGGGGAGTACAGCTCATGCACGTGTTGGTTCACACGCCAGTTTTTGCACTGATGCCTTTTGAACACAATTGTGCACACGACGCATTCACCCAAGTACTCTACATCGCACGCATACATGTACATGTACCCTCAACATGCTCAAGCTAGACTCCATTATCACTGAGTACATGAAGTACTTGAGGAGAGTGATCACCTGGGCAAATTTGCAGCATATTTCAAAATGAATAACAGACTGAAAACAAAATGAATCAAATCAGTGAGGATTTACTAGTGGTAGTTGTGAACCTGAACGTCAACTACATATCAAAAAATACCACCACAGTCAGGAATACAAGGGGTCAAGTGTAGACCTATGTAAATTTGTGGCTTTTGGGTCAACATTCTAAATGACTTTTTAGGATAAACTTTATGCTATGGCTCCTTGTACTGGTACATGTACATAGACATGGAATTAACCAACAGCTCTGAAAAATCCAACACAGCTGGAAAGACAACCTCACTAAATGCAACGATATATGACAATCTGTTGCAAGTCCTTTGTACTAAGCAATTTCCAGTGAGGAAATGTACGCGTGTTTACAATTTGACACGCATTTTGATTCATTACCTCAATGTGCCAGAGGATATGACTGGCCTCAAGTTTGAGTACATTTGCTCTTCCGTACATGTGCTGATTCTAAGCTTTCTCTCGCACGAAACAGATCCACCAAGGTCCCACACAGGATACACATTTACTCACTGATGCGCACAACAGAACTGACATAAGGGAAATTCCCAATGTATGCAATCAATGCGTAATTCAATTGACACATTGTTTGACTTTAGAAATCATACTGTATGTATGTACATGTACCACATATTGGCCTGACTAGCTAAGGTCAATGGGAATTAAGTTCAGTGTACCTACATGTACAAGTACATGTACATATACCAGTCCATCACACATGTATTACTGTACAGTGTAAGCGTACATGTGTACACATACATGTACACGTAATGTGTACTGTACATTTACGTGCATGTGCACAGTACATGTAGAAGGGGTACCAGTAACTACATTTTTCCCTGTTAAAGCCCATTGTACCACTATTCTTATGCAGGTATGATGAATTAAACCATTTGTTGTTTATGTACATGTACATGTATGGTTGTTCCGCTACAACATGTACAGTACATACATGTACGTGTACATGTACATGTAATGGTACGTGTCGATATACACGTACACTACTGCTCATGCAGATGTGACCTGAAAAAAGTAACATACCGGTAGTAATTTGCACACATCAAGCATCCAGGTTGAATGGCTTCAACACAAACCACAGGTCAGTCATTCCAGTTATGGTAACATGGGTAACGATTCCATAAACCCCAACCATACAAATGTACAAATGCGCTGATATCCTCCACAATCATTCAAGATGCTCTCAAGTGGTTTTGGAGGGATTTTCAGAGGAGTGATGAGGTGGTATGGCAAAAATGTGTGCCTGATCTTGTGTCAGGCGACACCTTGTGTCAAGTTATGCTCAGCCGTGCATACCGGTGGATGTAGGCCTAGGTTATATTTGAAATCGACAGTGCTCGAGGATGTCACTCACACTGCCTCAACATAATCAAAGGATTCTGAGGGATTCGGGCTGCATCTGATTTTCACCAGGAGGCAGATGGAAGATTTTGAAAGAATGAGGATACACGTAACACGTGCAGGCCTA